>NW_022992237.1:76891-331305 GCF_902827175.1 Gymnodraco acuticeps | reverse complement strand
TGAAACACAACAAGACACTAAAACAACAAGACACTATGAAAACAACAAGACACTATGAAAACAACAAGACACTATGAAAACAACAAGACACTATGAAAACAACAAGACACTATAAAAACAACAAGACACTATGAAAACAACAAGACACTATGAAAACAACAAGACACTATGAAAACAACAAGACACTATGAAAACAACAAGACACTATAAAAACAACAAGACACTATGAAAACAACAAGACACTATGAAAACAACAAGACACTATGAAAACAACAAGACATATGAAAACAAACAAGACACTATGAAAACAACAAGACACTATAAAAACAACAAGACACTATGAAAACAACAAGACACTATAAAAACAACAAGACACTATGAAAACAACAAGACACTATAAAACAACAAGACACTATAAAAACAACAAGACACTATGAAAACAACAAGACACTATGAAAACAACAAGACACTATGAAAACAACAAGACACTATGAAAACAACAAGACACTATGAAAACAACAAGACACTATAAAAACAACAAGACACTATAAAAACAACAAGACACTATAAAAACAACAAGACACTATAAAAACAACAAGACACTATGAAAACAACAAGACTATAAAAACAACAAGACACTATGAAAACAACAAGACACTATAAACAACAAGACACTATGAAAACAACAAGACACTATGAAAAACAACAAGACACTATGAAAACAACAAGACCTATGAAAAACAACAAGACACTATGAAAACAACAAGACACTATGAAAAACAACAAGACACTATGAAAACAACAATACACTATAAAAACAACAAGACCTATAAAAAACAACAAGACACTATGAAAACAACAAGACACTATGAAAACAACAAGACACTATGAAACAACAAGACACATAGAAAAACAACAAGACACTATGAAAAACAACAAGACACTATAAAACAACAAGACCTATGAAAACAACAAGACACTATAAAAACAACAAGACACTATGAAAACAACAAGACACTATAAAAACAACAAGACACTATGAAAAACAACAAGACACTATGCAAACAACAAGACACTATGAAAACAACAAGACACTATGAAAAACAACAAGACACTATGAAAACAACAAGACACTATAAAAACAACAAGACACTATAAAAACAACAAGACACTATGAAAACAACAAGACACTATAAAAACAACAAGACACTATGAAAACAACAAGACACTATAAAAACAACAAGACACTATGAAAACAACAAGACACTATGAAAACAACAAGACACTATGAAAACAACAAGACACTATGAAAACAACAAGACACTATAAAAACAACAAGACACTATAAAACAACAAGACACTATGAAAACAACAAGACACTATAAAACAACAAGACACTATGAAAAACACAAGACACTATGAAAACAACAAGACACTATGAAAACAACAAGACACTATGAAAACAACAAGACACTATAAAAAACAACAAGACACTATAAAAACAACAAGACACTATGAAAACAACAAGACACTATGAAAACAACAAGACACTATGAAAACAACAAGACACTATGAAACAACAAGACACTATGAAAAACAACAAGACACTATGAAAACAACAAGGACACTATGAAAACAACAAGACACTATGAAAACAACAAGACACTATGAAAACAACAAGACACTATGAAAACAACAAGACACTATAAAACAACAAGACACTATGAAAACAACAAGACACTATGAAAACAACAAGACACTATAAAAACAACAAGACACTATGAAAACAACAAGACACTATAAAAACAACAAGACACTATGAAAACAACAGACACTATGAAAACAACAGACACTATGAAACAACAAGACACCATAAAAACAACAAGACACTATGAAAACAACAAGACACTATGAAAACAACAAGACACTATGAAAACAACAGGACCCTATGAAACAACAAGACACTATAAAACAACAAGCACTATGGAAACAAGACACTATAAAAAACAACAAGACACTATGAAAACAACAAGACACTATGAAAACAACAAGACACTATGAAAACAACAAGACACTATGAAAACAACAAGACACTATAAAAACAACAAGACACTATGAAAACAACAAGACACTATGAAAACAACAAGACACTATAAAAACAACAAGACACTATAAAAACAACAAGACACTATAAAAACAACAAGACACTATGAAAACAACAAGACACTATAAAACAACAAGACACTATGAAAACAACAAGACACTATAAAAACAACAAGACACTATAAAAACAACAAGACACTATGAAAACAACAAGACACTATAAAAACAACAAGACACTATGAAAACAACAAGACACTATGAAAACAACAAGACACTATGAAAACAACAAGACACTATGAAAACACAAGACACTATGAAAACAACAAGACACTATGAAAACAACAAGACACTATAAAAACAACAAGACACTATAAAAACAACAAGACACTATAAAAACAACAAGACACTATAAAAACAATAAATGGGACTTAAAATAGACATGATAGGGAATATGTACATAAATAAATAAATAATAAATTAAATTGCACGATTCCCCTCGTATTCCACGGAAGGCTTTATATATATATATATATATATATATATATATATATTATATATATAGGGCTTTTCAAGGACTCAAAATAGGACTATCAAACGTGATCAACCGGCATGGATTGATGGGGGGGGGGGGGGGGGGCTATGAGTAGACAAGAGGAGAAGAGATGAGTTTTGAAAAGGGACTCGAATACTGTGAGGGTCTCAGAATAGCGGAGATCTTTGCATCAATATGTTCAAAATGTAAAAAACAATTCTACAATTATGAATAGTGAAAAGTTAAATATAACATATTTGTAGTTTGAACCAAAATATAATACTAAATATTATACAAGTGTTTTTTCTTCACCAAAATGACAAAAATGGCATTAAAACACATTATTCTAATACAGGTCCTTTTTGACCCACTTATGGAAGAGTGTAGGGTCCAGTCACTCGGGCATCGAAGGGTTATTAATAAAGAAAGTCAAAACACATATTGTGAAATCGATCTCCGATGCAGCAACTTCACCTTCAGAGGATAGAGAGGTTCTGTACCCAGAATACAGTAACAGTCTCACTATATATTCAGCCAACTGGTCCCACCCATAAACTACCGCAGGCTTTTCTAAACACCCATGAAATTCTTCTGACCTGAGCTCCTCCAAAAATGCAACATATATAATTGTTACGTCCCCAGCTCGCTTAGGGTAAAAGGGACGCAACACGAAACCAGGTGTTCTTGGTAAGAGGTTGATTTTAATAATAAACTCAAAATAAAGACGATATAACCAAAAATACAGGCTCTTAAAACCAGCTATCTGTTCACAATAACGCTACACAAAACGAAGGCCACAGATTATCACAGTCATAGCGCACTATGGGCACTTAAGGCTAAAATAGTGAGGCGTCTCGCACAAGTTCGACGCCGTCACAAATCACAGAATACACTTAAACACACTTAAACACACACCCTAACTAACCACTGTAGCAGAACTAGCACAGAGCTACACAGAACTGACACAGAACGTAAGGAGAGCAGCGAGAGCCGTCTGACACAGATTCAGACCTCTCCCGTCTAACTGAGATGCACACACTCTTGTAAGAGTCCCCGGAAGGTGTGGGCAGGGATTGGTGAGTCGGGCCCGACCTGCTCCAATCCAGATCTTCAGTCACGCCTACCGGAGGAGGGACAGGAAACTGGCATCCAATGGCGTCCGGGCAACGGCACATCTCATATACATATAACATACACAGCTGAAAACAATCCCAGACAGGTTAACGAGCAGACAGCAGCCGTGACAATAATATTAACGTGTCTCTCCTGAAGTGTTACGGTACGTCCACACAGCCGCGTTAAAAAAATCTTGGAGGTGGGCGTATCTGAAGCGAGCAACGCGACCAACAACCAATCACATGAATCTCCCGCCCCCGACATACAAAGCAATAGCAATGTTCAAACGAAGTAAACTGGATATAAAATCCCCAAACAGGCGAAAACCTACCAGTTTCATCCACTGTCTCTGCCACCTCCCTCCATGCCTCGCTCCTCCGGTTTGTATCCCGGTAGGTGAACAGAGACTGGTCATAAAGAACCGGGTGATTACCGGGTTAGTGTGTCTCTCCTGAAGTGTTAGGGTTAGTGCGTCTCTCCTGAAGTGTTAGGGTTACTGTGTCTCTCCTGAAGTGTTAGGGTTAGTGTGTTCTCTCCTGAAGTGTTAGGGTTAGTGTGTCTCTCCTGAAGTGTTAGGGTTAGTGTGTCTCTCCTGAAGTGTTAGGGTTAGTGTGTCTCTCCTGAAGTGTTAGGGTTAGTGTGTCTCTCCTGAAGTGTTAGGGTTACTGTGTCTCTCCTGAAGTGTTAGGGTTAGTGTGTCTCTCCTGAAGTGTTAGGGTTAGTGTGTCTCTCCTGAAGTGTTAGGGTTAGTGTGTCTCTCCTGAAGTGTTAGGGTTAGTGTGTCTCTCCTGAAGTGTTAGGGTTAGTGTGTCTCTCCTGAAGTGTTAGGGTTAGTGCGTCTCTCCTGAAGTGTTAGGGTTAGTGCGTCTCTCCTGAAGTGTTAGGGTTAGTGTGTCTCTCCTGAAGTGTTAGGGTTAGTGCGTCTCTCCTGAAGTGTTAGGGTTACTGTGTCTCTCCTGAAGTGTTAGGGTTACTGTGTCTCTCCTGAAGTGTTAGGGTTAGTGTGTCTCTCCTGAAGTGTTAGGGTTAGCGTGTCTCTCCTGAAGTGTTAGGGTTAGCGTGTCTCTCCTGAAGTGTTAGGGTTAGTGTGTCTCTCCTGAAGTGTTAGGGTTAGTGTGTCTCTCCTGAAGTGTTAGGGTTAGAGTGTCTCTCCTGAAGTGTTAGGGTTAGAGTGTCTCTCCTGAAGTGTTAGGGTTACTGTGTCTCTCCTGAAGTGTTAGGGTTAGTGCGTCTCTCCTGAAGTGTTAGGGTTAGTGTGTCTCTCCTGAAGTGTTAGGGTTAGTGCGTCTCTCCTGAAGTGTTAGGGTTAGTGTGTCTCTCCTGAAGTGTTAGGGTTAGTGTGTCTCTCCTGAAGTGTTAGGGTTAGTGCGTCTCTCCTGAAGTGTTAGGGTTACTGTGTCTCTCCTGAAGTGTTAGGGTTACTGTGTCTCTCCTGAAGTGTTAGGGTTAGTGTGTCTCTCCTGAAGTGTTAGGGTTACTGTGTCTCTCCTGAAGTGTTAGGGTTAGTGTGTCTCTCCTGAAGTGTTAGGGTTAGTGTGTCTCTCCTGAAGTGTTAGGGTTACTGTGTCTCTCCTGAAGTGTTAGGGTTAGTGTGTCTCTCCTGAAGTGTTAGGGTTACTGTGTCTCTCCTGAAGTGTTAGGGTTAGTGTGTCTCTCCTGAAGTGTTAGGGTTAGTGCGTCTCTCCTGAAGTGTTAGGGTTAGGTGTCTCTCCTGAAGTGTTAGGGTTACTGTGTCTCTCCTGAAGTGTTAGGGTTAGTGTGTCTCTCCTGAAGTGTTAGGGTTACTGTGTCTCACCTGAAGTGTTAGGGTTACTGTGTCTCTCCTGAAGTGTTAGGGTTACTGTGTCTCTCCTGAAGTGTTAGGGTTAGTGTGTCTCTCCTGAAGTGTTAGGGTTAGTGCGTCTCTCCTGAAGTGTTAGGGTTAGTGTGTCTCTCCTGAAGTGTTAGGGTTAGTGTGTCTCTCCTGAAGTGTTAGGGTTAGTGCGTCTCTCCTGAAGTGTTAGGGTTAGTGCGTCTCTCCTGAAGTGTTAGGGTTAGTGTGTCTCTCCTGAAGTGTTAGGGTTAGTGTGTCTCTCCTGAAGTGTTAGGGTTAGTGCGTCTCTCCTGAAGTGTTAGGGTTAGAGTGTCTCTCCTGAAGTGTTAGGGTTAGTGTGTCTCTCCTGAAGTGTTAGGGTTAGTGTGTCTCTCCTGAAGTGTTAGGGTTAGTGTGTCTCTCCTGAAGTGTTAGGGTTAGCGTGTCTCTCCTGAAGTGTTAGGGTTAGTGTGTCTCTCCTGAAGTGTTAGGGTTAGTGTGTCTCTCCTGAAGTGTTAGGGTTAGTGTGTCTCTCCTGAAGTGTTAGGGTTAGTGCGTCTTTCCTGAAGTGTTAGGGTTAGTGTGTCTCTCCTGAAGTGTTAGTGTGTCTCTCCTGAAGTGTTAGGGTTAGTGTGTCTCTCCTGAAGTGTTAGTGTGTCTCTCCTGAAGGGTTAGAGTGTCTCTCCTGAAGTGTTAGGGTTAGTGTGTCTCTCCTGAAGTGTTAGGGTTAGTGTGTCTCTCCTGAAGTGTTAGGGTTAGAGTGTCTCTCCTGAAGTGTTAGGGTTAGAGTGTCTCTCCTGAAGTGTTAGGGTTAGTGTGTCTCTCCTGAAGTGTTAGGGTTAGCGCGTCTCTCCTGAAGTATTAGGGTTAGTGTGTCTCTCCTGAAGTGTTAGGGTTAGTGTGTCTCTCCTGAAGTGTTAGGGTTAGTGTGTCTCTCCTGAAGTGTTAGGGTTAGTGTGTCTCTCCTGAAGTGTTAGGGTTAGTGTGTCTCTCCTGAAGTGTTAGGGTTACTGTGTCTCTCCTGAAGTGTTAGGGTTAGTGTGTCTCTCCTGAAGTGTTAGGGTTAGTGCGTCTCTCCTGAAGTGTTAGGGTTAGTGTGTCTCTCCTGAAGTGTTAGGGTTAGTGTGTCTCTCCTGAAGTGTTAGGGTTACTGTGTCTCTCCTGAAGTGTTAGGGTTAGTGCGTCTCTCCTGAAGTGTTAGGGTTAGTGTGTCTCTCCTGAAGTGTTAGGGTTACTGTGTCTCTCCTGAAGTGTTAGGGTTAGTGTGTCTCTCCTGAAGTGTTAGGGTTAGTGTGTCTCTCCTGAAGTGTTAGGGTTAGTGTGTCTCTCCTGAAGTGTTAGGGTTAGGTTTAACGTCTCTCCTGAAGTGTTAGGGTTAGTGTGTCTCTCCTGAAGTGTTAGGGTTAGGTTTAACGTCTCTCCTGAAGTGTTAGGGTTAGGTTTAACGTCTCTCCTGAAGTGTGTGGTATGTTTGAATGTATACAAAACATTAAATAAAATGACTTATATTTATTTTCATTATTGATTAAATGCTGATTTTATTGTAATTTTGTATACATATTTTTATATTTATTTGTATTTTTGTATTCACGATTGTGGGGGAATTTTGATCTCTCTGTCTGTACACACAAACTGAAAGATTGACAATAAAGTTGACTTTGAGTTATTCAGAGCCCCTTCATCATCATCATCATCGTCATCGTCTCCTTTGTGTGTGTGTTTGCAGGGCTGAATAACGACCGCACCATCACACTGATCCCAGTTCAGCCGTGTGATTCCTCCGGTACGATCACCGCTCAGTTCCTGCTCACCACCTCCCCGAGTCGCCCCCCTCCTCCCCCTCCCATGACCTCTGACCCCCCGGCGGCAGGAAGCGGACGCCCGCGACGCACCGGCTCCCTCGCGCTGTTCTTCAGGAAGGTAGGATATCGTCATGGTTTTTATTTGAATTACAGAAACTTAAAGAAAACATTCACAGACGAGAGTTATTAAAAAAAAACTTCCTCTGACTTTTCTTCAGTAGATGTTGCTTTCCTACTTGTTTCATGTGTGTGTGTGTGTGTGTGTGTGGTGTGTGTGTGTGTGTGTGTGTGTGTGTGGTGGTGTGTGTGTGTGTGTGTGTGTGTGTGTGTGTGTGTGTGTGTGTGTGTGTGTGTGTGTGTGTGTGTGTGTGGTGTGTGTGTGTGTGTGTGTGTGTGTGTTGTGTGTGGTGTGTGTGTGTGTGTGTGTGTGTGTGTGTGTGTGTGTGTGTGTGTGTGTGTGTGTGTGTGTGTGTGTGTGTGTGTGTGTGTGTGTGTGTGTGGTGTGTGTGTGTGTGTGTGTGTGTGTGTGTGTGTGTGTGTGTGTGTGTGTGTGTGTGTGTGTGTGTGTGTGTGTGTGTGTGTGTGTGTGTGTGTGTGGTGTGTGTGTGTAGGTGTATCACCTGGCCAGTGTGCGTCTGAGGGATCTGTGTGTGAAGATGGACGTGTCGTCGGAGCTGCGGGGGAAGATCTGGACGTGTTTCGAACATGCGTTGGTTCACTGCACGGCTCTGATGAAGGACCGACACCTCGACCAGCTGATGCTCTGCTGCGTGTACATCATATCCAAAGTGAGATTTAAAAACATTTTCCCGCATTGCTCTCCTGCTTAACTATAGACTGTTCTTGTACTATTTCTATTTTATTTGTATTCACTTGCACATCTCAAAATATTCTCTTGCACTATTTTATCTGTTTTATGTCCTTTATATATGTTCATGTTGCTCTGTCGGAGGAGCCTGGGACTTCAGTTTTTCATTGCCATATCTACACTGTAGCTAAAGGGCATATGACAATACAGCCTTTATACTTGAAACACACACACACACACACACACACACACACTTGTACACAGGGTTCGTACGGGTGCTTGAAATCCTTGAAAAGGAAAATTTGAAGTGGTGTTTTCAAGGTTGGGAAAGTGCTTGAAAATGTAAATGCTTTACTTTTACAATAAATTGCTGTCTGACTGAATAGTTCGCTTTTTAGATTAAAAGAAAAGAATTGCTTCGCTTCTAAAACAGCTCCGCTGCACCTTCCCGCGCTATGCGAGCGACCTGCAAGTGTTTGTGTTACGTGTGACCTGGGCATTCTGATGAGTGATAGATGACTGTGTGCCAGGAGGTTGCAGTTTCAACGAGCGTTGGCTAGCAGAAGACAAATACAAGCCATGGCTAAGACGAGGGTCACGCCCACGAGTAGCCTCCTGCAAAGTTTGCAAACATAACGATGGGAGAGTCTGCGCTGACGAGCCACATGAAAGGTACGCCGTAGAACAGCATTTTAGATTAGGCTAACGTTGCATGTTACGTTTGTTTAAGCTAACGTTAGCAAGCTGATTAGCGAACTCGATTGAGGGATAATAATAATTGCAGGGGACAATCATTTCAGAGGAGCGTACCTATGTTATGTTACAGTCGCCATCCGGTGGTGTTCAGAGGATGAAGCACTCACGGCATTTCGTGTTATAGTCACGAAATATAATCTCTTGATTCGACACAGAGCGATTTTGAAAGCAATGTATTTCTACTGGTAGTATGTTTCGTGCCTAAACCAAATGTGACTTGCTCTATCGAAATCAGTCACATTGACCCGAAGACACATCTTCGTTTGTATTACTGGTCTGGGGGAAGCTCGCGAGTGTGTTTGTGTATTTTTGCGTTTGTGTACCGGGGAAAAACTCACAAGAAACACCGGCTGTTGTTATGCCTGCTGTGACGTTAAGTTACTCAGTTCTCCGCTTGTAATTATGCCGAAGCTTCAAAGTTGTATTTATCATCTGAATTTGCCGAAACAAGTTTAATATTCTGAAAGCCAATACTTTGTTTATTTGAAAACAGATGAAAACAAACTGTCTTTTATATAAAATTGAAGTATTATACAAGTAAAACTACATGTTGCTTTAATCCCATGTAATTGTAGAATGAACACAGTCTTCTTTTGAAGATGTATAAGTCAGGTGTCTTGAGTAGTCAATTACCTACAATCATTGTACACATTTGTAAATATTATTTTCCACTTGTGAGTCTATTTTTATGCAGCTCTGCGTGATTTTGTGGCTACAATTCAGACTAATACGCTACCAGAGGTGGAATAAGTACTCAGATCTTGTACTTGAGTAAAAGTAAAAGTACTCAGATCTTGTACTTGAGTAAAAGTAAAAGTACTCAGATCTTGTACTTGAGTAAAAGTAAAAGTACTCAGATCTTGTACTTGAGTAAAAGTAGAAGTACTGAGGTCTTGTACTTGAGTAAAAGTAGAAGTACTGAGGTCTTGTACTTGAGTAAAAGTAGAAGTACCAGAGTGTAGGAATACTCTGTTACAGTGAAAGTCCTGCATTCAAAATGTTCCTCAAGTGAAAGTAGAAAAGTATTCTCATCTAAATATAGTGAAAGTAACGACAGTAAAAGTAGTCGTTGTGCAGATTGGTCCATTTCAGAATAATATATATGATATGTTTTATAATGATTGATCATGAAAGTGTTCTCAAAGCTGGTGAAGGTGCAGCTAGTTTGAATGGCTTTGTATACTGCAGGGTAGCTGGTGGATTTACTCCAGGTGGAACTAAAGTCTGATTTAACACTTGATTATATTTCACATCATTCATCCACATCTGTGAAGTAACTAAAGGTATTAAATACATGTAGTGGAGTAGAAGTACACCATGTACCTCTGAACTGTAGTGGAGTAGAAGTACAACCATTTACCTCTGAACTGTAGTGGAGTAGAAGTACACCATTTACCTCTGAACTGTAGTGGAGTAGAAGTACACCATTTACCTCTGACTTATGTTCACTTCCAACCTAAAAGTACCTCAAAAATAGTAATCAATAATGCATTGAAAAGTTATTTGGCTGATTGTTTTATATTGGCTCAGACAGATTATCTGGGAGGCCCAGTCTACGTACAGATCACTCATTTAGAAATATTAAACTTACTTTTCTTTTCTTTAATTGTTCATCCTCGTGTAGAAGGCTATCACGAAACCCATTTGGTTGTTTATAGCATAAAGAACATCTGATTTAATGTGAGGTAGGGAAATAATCATTTGAGTATGTGTATATAAATATGTAATTTACAACAGCTGTAAGCTGCTTGAAAAGCTGGAAAATGCACCTTGAAAATGCTTGAAAAGTGCTTGAATTTGACTTTGGAAAAGGTGTAAGAACCCTGTGTACCAATATACTTATTATAATTATTCTTGAGTGCATGTGATGCGGTTTTTGTAATTTCTCCGATTCCCTTCTTCCTCGCAGATCACCAAAGAGACTCACACCTTCCACGACATCATGAAGTGTTACCGTGGCCAACCACAGGCCAGCAGCCATGTGAGTCTCACACACACACACGAATAGGGTAACACCACATGTCTTCATTCAACACCTTACTTGAGTAAAAGGACTGAGTTATAATAATTTAAACATTGTGTTCATCCCTTTTTAATGCTGCAGTGAATTGGTAACACTTAAAGAGCCTGTGACAGCCTCCCAACAACTGTTGTGCAATGAAATATTGGGCTACTAGTCATCTCGAACCGTCAGTTTAAAAAAGAAAAAGCGATACCGTTCCGTTAAATATCAATAATTTCGAACATCGCGGGGAAATTCCTTCGACTCATTTTGAAGTTTTGGGGGAAGCCGGAAGTGACGTCAATGCGGGAACGCTTCACTGTGCGGCGAGAGAGCCGAACACGGACAGAGTGTGTTGTCATGCGTAGAAATGGTGAATTACTGAGTTTAGGCACGTTAATAACGTTGTAATGAAGTTGACTACAGTATATTCATATTTGTCAGTGCTTTCATGTCAATTCGGCGAAGATGATGATTACATTAGGATTAAAAATCGGTAGTGAGAGCTGCTGAATTTCCTCCCGTCGGATGTGATATAAAAACAAATCGATTATTTTTGTAGTTGTAAACTCAAGTGGATGAAACTACATGTATTAGTGCTTTCATGTCAATTCGGCGAACATATGATACATTAAATGATCGTGAGGATGATGATTACAAATCGTTTGTTTGAGCCGGTCTGCATTTCCTGATGAGAAAACAAACCGATGCTTTTTGTAGTTGTAGTACACCAACATGGATTAAACGTGTGTTTTTTTACCACAATGTTGGGGAAATTAATGGATAAAATGCACGGATTATTATTATTATTCCCACTCCGATCGGGACACTAGATCCACCGTTTCCCCGCAGCGAGGCTCCCCCGTTGACAGTTTACCTGGGCTGGGTGCAGTGGCGGACTGGCCATCGGGACGAATCCCGATGGGCCGGTACCGAAGTGGGCCGGTCGGATAAGTCACTAGCACATCCCCCATAGGCGGCGCGTGAGGCTCATGTTTGGGAAGGCTAAATAACTTTTTTTACCTGACGCTGCCCGCCTCCGGCGTCTATAGAAAAGAGATCAGCTCAGTGTGCGGAGTTTAAATCTCTCAAGTCATATTACAGGATAAAGTAAATACAGTTTAAACTGCCGTATGCAGAGAAGACGCCGACGTGTCGCACTTATCATTCATATCACATCATCAATCAGATCATCGATCATATAATATCAGAATATATCATATATTTCCTTATCTGAGTCAGCTTCTCCAGCCGTATCTGGCCGTGCAACACTCACAGTGTCACATACTGTATTATTTTAATCAACACATTATGTTGACGAAACACTCGAGTCAAATGTAATTAAAGTCAGATCCACTCGTGTCTTAGATGGGGCAGTGATATCATAAAACTATACGCTTTCAAACACTCGGTAGGCCTAGTTATTTTTTAACCAGTTGTTCTGTATTCACCTTGCAGCAACTCTGTGGCTTGTATCCTGGATTATATGTTTAAGTCATCATGGATGTTTAAAGTTCATATTTGTCTAATATTAGTTTACTTTTCATTAATGAAGTATGACGCTGCGCTGTCAGTACACTTGTCCCTGTTTGTGATTGGTCAAATGTAGCTAACCCCGCCCCTTTCACGTGAACGCGCTCTCAGCTGGTGAGAGAATCCCTGGCTTGATTTACCGAGTTGATAACCAGCGTCGAGATCTCGTTTGTTAGTACAACATCAGGAAGATACGTCCCCAGCTGACCCAGAAAGCCACGCAGGTTCTGGTCCAGGCTCTCGTCACCTCACGCCTAGACTACTGCAACTCCCTCCTGGCTGGTCTACCTGCATGTGCCATCCGACCTCTGCAGCTCATCCAGAATGCAGCGGCTCGTCTGGTCTTCAACCTTCCTAAATTCTCCCACACCACTCCGCTCCTCCGCTCCCTCCACTGGCTTCCGGTAACTGCTAGAATCCACTTCAAGACACTGGTACTTGCGTACCATGCTGCGAATGGATCTGGCCCTTCCTACATCCAGGACATGGTTAAACCGTACACCCCAGCGCGTGCACTCCGCTCTGCATCAACCAAACGACTCGCTGCACCCTCGCTGCGAGGGGGACCCAAGTTCCCATCGGCAAAAACACGTGGGTTTGCTATCCTGGCTCCAAGATGGTGGAATGAGCTCCCCATTGACATCAGGACAGCAGATAGCTTGCACATCTTCCGGCGCAAACTGAAAACTCATCTCTTTCGACTCCACTTCGAGCGTTAGAACGATTAACGAAGCACTTTTATACTAATAAAGGACTGGCTTATCTAAAGCCAGTTGAGTAGCACTTGAAATGTTTGGCTCTATGAAACCTGATATACTTTATGATTCTGTTTTCTTCAAGTTTGTATTTTGTTGGTCGAATGCACTTATTGTAAGTCGCTCTGGATAAAAGCGTCAGCTAAATGCAATGTAATGTAATTAGTTTGTTGTTGTTAGTTAGTTTGTTACTCAAACATATCCAGGGTATGTTGAGCTGGCTTCGTAGGACAGGGCACAGGTGGCTAGCAGCACTAATGTAAAAAACACAGACATTATACATTATATTTGTATTTTTCCAGGATGCAGTGACACAAATATTTGGGAAGGCTTAGCCTTCCCTAGCCTACAGCACCCGCCGCCCCTGACATCCCCCACTCCCCCCGTTGACAACTTACTAGCGGTACCGAAGTGGGCCGGTCGAGAGTCCCGGGATGATTTTTAGTCCCAGTCCACCACTGGCTACATGACCGTATGATCGCCCATATTGACGCACCTAATTCCTAAACTTCTAACAGATACAACATAAACCGATCTTTCAGCCTCATATGAGCCTCAGACACGTTCAACATTAAACTGTCATCGCTGTCTGAGCTTGCTGCTGTGTGCGTCATCGTGCGTTTACATGAAGATGCTGGGATCCTGAACGGTGCAGCTGGAGCGCTGTGCCCGCAATGACGTCACAC
This sequence comes from Gymnodraco acuticeps, assembly GCF_902827175.1. Taxonomy (NCBI): domain Eukaryota; kingdom Metazoa; phylum Chordata; class Actinopteri; order Perciformes; family Bathydraconidae; genus Gymnodraco; species Gymnodraco acuticeps. The sequence continues at coordinate 317,420 of NW_022992237.1, read as the reverse complement.
ATAATTTGGCGGGACTTGAAGAATCCCCGAGCAGATCCAGAAAATGGTCAACATTGAAGGGCAGATTAATGGTTATCAAAGTACAAATATCCAAAATCAGTTCAGTAACGGTTTTCAAGGGGACAATATTTACTCAAATTGATGGGTTTGGATGATGGGGGAAACTCGTGTCACAGGCTCTTTAAATAAAAACGTTGGGTAGTTTAGCATATGATGATAATACCGTATGTTATTTGTTGATCATATTTTGCTTTGATTATCTGAATATGCAACTGAAATACTTCCATTACTAAGAAACCAATTCATAGTAACACAAGTTAACAATGGAGTCAATTTAGTTTTTATCAATTAAAGGCCGGTTTATCTAACTCTGTTATAATGATGTAATTGTGTGTGTGTGTGTGTGTGTGTGCGTGTGTGTGTGTGTGTGTGTAGGTGTACCGCAGTGTGTTACTGCGTCACACTCCCAGAGAGCAGGTGACTGACGAGAACATGGAGGTGGATCCTGTCTCAGGTGGAGAATGTAAGAGCACAGACAGAGATGCTCTATATAAGCACTGAATATTAATATGTATTATTCTGAAAGCATTTTTCCTTATAGTTAAACAATAATCATTAGACACATGTCAGATTTCTTCAAAAATGTTTTCCTGTCCCAATAATTGATCAAAGACTGTTAAGAGTTCTCTTTTGTGCCTTGTCACATTTTGCATTAGTTTCAAAGTGTTCATCATTGCGTTTTTATACAACCGTATCCCTCGTTTTTAAAATAAATCACTTCTCGGTATGTCTCTGTGTCTCCTCAGCGGCAGAGAAGACCAATCAGGCGTCAGGAGAAGCCAACACCGACCAATCAGGAGAGGAGGAACGCGGTGACCTCATCCAGTTCTACAACAGCGTCTTCGTCCTGAAGATGAAGAGCTTCGCGCTGAGATACGCCGTCCATGACAACCGGGTACGACGAGAAAAACTACGATGCGATACGATAACACTTTATTTGTCAGATGAAGTCTGAAATGAGACTTGCATCCCAGCAGGTCCATGTGTAACATCAACAGACACATATCAAGACTCAATACATGGAACACATTTAACATAACAGCACAATCACTTCAAGTATTCCGTAACAGAACAACAGAATCATTTCTCCGCGCAGAGCAGAACCCTGTGGTAAAACGTTATGAAATCAACACACTTGATAATGTTTGTATAATCTGTGTGTGTGTTTGCAGGTGGACGCCCCCCCCCCTCTCTCCGTTCCCCTCGGTGCGCGCTCAGCCTCTCTCCCCCCGCAGGGTTTCTCAGAGACACTCGCTCTACGTTTCTCCTCACAAGAACTCTGCGGCCTGCCTCACACCGAACTCCTACACATACAGGATCAACAGCAGCCCCTCCAAGGTAAACACACGCACACACACACACACACACACACTGAATCCTTTGTCAATGGGGAAGACGCAGCGATGACGTATTTCTGTATTGGACCCTGAGAGGGATTTGGATGTGATAATTAATTATTGCAGAAAAGAATCTCTGGCAAACAACTCTTTATGATACTTACACGTTTAGTTCAGCAGGATAATCTCCACATATTAACACCACTTTATTATTTCTAAAGTAAAACGCTAATGTTGGGCTATAATGGAACTACAGCACGGTCACATGACTTCACATCACCACCGCTAAGCTAAAGGTGGCTAATGTTGGGCTATAAAGGAACTACTGCACGGTTACATGACTTCACGTCACCACCGCTAAGCTAAAGGAGGCTAATGTTGGGCTATAAAGGAACTACAGCACGGTCACATGACTTCACGTCACCACCGCTAAGCTAAAGGTGGCTAATGTTGGGCTATAAAGAAACTACAGCACGGTCACATGACTTCACGTCACCACCGCTAAGCTAAAGGTGGCTAATGTTGGGCTATAAAGGAACTACAGCACGGTCACATGACTTCACGTCACCACCGCTAAGCTAAAGGTGGCTAATGTTGGGCTATAAAGGAACTACTGCACGGTTACATGACTTCACGTCACCACCGCTAAGCTAAAGGAGGCTAATGTTGGGCTATAAAGGAACAACAGCACGGTCACATGACTTCAGGTCACCACCGCTAAGCTAAAGGCGGCTAATGTTGGGCTATAAAGGAACTACAGCATGGTCACATGACTTCACGCCACCACCGCTAAGCTAAAGGTGGCTAATGTTGGGCTATGAAGGAACTACAGCACGGTCACATGACTTCACGTCACCACCGCTAAGCTAAAGGCGGCTAATGTTGGGCTATAAAGGAACTATAGCATGGTCACATGACTTCACGCCACCACCGCTAAGCTAAAGGTGGCTAATGTTGGGCTATGAAGGAACTACAGCACGGTCACATGACTTCACGTCACCACCGCTAAGCTAAAGGCGGCTAATGTTGGGCTATAAAGGAACTACAGCATGGTCACATGACTTCACGCCACCACCGCTAAGCTAAAGGTGGCTAATGTTGGGCTATGAAGGAACTACAGCACGGTCACATGACTTCACGTCACCACCGCTAAGCTAAAGGTGGCTAATGTTGGGCTATAAATAAACTACAGCACGGTCACATGACTTCACGTCACCACCGCTAAGCTAAAGGCGGCTAATGTTGGGCAATAAAGGAACTACAGCACGGTCACATGACTTCACGTCACCACCGCTAAGCTAAAGGAGGCTAATGTTGGGCGATAAAGGAACTACAGCACGGTCACATGACTTCACGTCACCACCGCTAAGCTAAAGGCGGCTAATGTTGGGCTATAAAGGAACTATAGCATGGTCACATGACTTCACGCCACCACCGCTAAGCTAAAGGTGGCTAATGTTGGGCTATGAAGGAACTACAGCACGGTCACATGACTTCACGTCACCACCGCTAAGCTAAAGGTGGCTAATGTTGGGCTATAAATAAACTACAGCACGGTCACATGACTTCACGTCACCACCGCTAAGCTAAAGGCGGCTAATGTTGGGCTATAAAGGAACTACAGCACGGTCACATGACTTCACGTCACCACCGCTAAGCTAAAGGAGGCTAATGTTGGGCGATAAAGGAACTACAGCACGGTCACATTACTTCACGTCACCACCGCTGAGCTAAAGGTGGCTAATGTTGGGCTATAAAGGAACTACTGCACGGTCACATGACTTCACGTCTAAAGCTAAAGGCGGCTAATGCTTTTAGTCGTTTAGTCTTCTGATTTAGACACTTGTTATCACATCTAATAAACTCTCTCCTTTCTCTCTCTCTCTAGGAGTTGTCGGACATTAACCGGATGATTCGTCAGGGCTCCTCGGTCAGCAGGAAGAGGGCCTTCACCATGGAGGGCGACGTGATGATGTCATCAGCGTGTGACTCCCCCAGTAAGAGGGCGTGTCCGGAGAACAGCCCCGACGTCCTGCTGAAGCGCCTGCAGGTCGTCGTGTCCGAGCGACAGAGTCACTAACGAACACGTTAAAACATTAAATGACATCACATTTAATTACAGAATCATCCCCACCTTAAAAAGCTTAGCGTACATGATGAATCTAGACATTAGGAGTGTTTCATTTATCATTAATGAGGCTTACATTTGACTTTTTTGTAATATATTATGACCTGAGGGTTATAGAACGTGAGCAGAGAAAGATGGCAGAATGCATGCCATTTGGTTTTATCAAAAATAATCAAACTCAACGTTTTATTAGAAACCATGAGTAATATCTGAAAGGGGATATTTCAGGAATCAGAACAAACTCAGACACTGTTTTTTATCTTTTGGCTGAAAAAAAGTCTATTATTTAAACATTTTTCAGGGTTTCTTGACCCTCAAATACATCTGAACACCTCGATGTTAGAGTGTGTGAATTCACAGGTTGATAAGTGATTGATAAGCAGGTGTTCAGGTGTGTGTTGCTACTGAAGGGAAACTTACAGTTTTAAAATCAAAGTTAACCGTATTGGCCTGAATATACGGAAGTTTTCACAAATATGTTTTTAATTATTAAAAGATCAGACCGTTACTCAAATTGATATCTTTATTGGCATGATGATGTACGGATCTTATCCAGCTGTGCTTTCTGACCACACAAATATAAACAATATTAACAAACATTTGAAATGCTCGTCGTTCTTCTCGTCAGGTCAAAATATATTTAGTAAGATTATCGTGTAAATAGTTTCTGACAAATCAAGCGCTATTGTACATTTTCTAGCATTCAACTCGTCTTCCTCTCCTGTCAGAGGTCTCTACTTTTTATGGAGATTTTACTGGGAAATTAATCTTTTATTAATTACCGTTAATTAAAAAAGAAATGCTGTTATTATGCTTTTAATGTTGTAAAGAAAAAGGTAGAAAAGCCCATGGAGTGTGTGGTATCTACACATTAAAAACATGTTATATCTGCTTTTGTTTATTCATTGTTTTGCTAAAAGCACATTAGCAAAGTGAAAAGCTAACCACATGTCAAATACAAAATAAAAGTGTTGATATTTGCTCCCAGATAGTTGATAGTTAAAATAATGTGAATGTGTGAACAGGGAATCATTCTGTGTCATTGTCCCAAACTCTTTTAAAGGAAATGTGTATTTTCCAGGTGTTTTGTAAAATAAAATGTACTTTGATCACTAAATGTTCATGTTTCTGACTCCTACATTTTCATTTCCTCATTTAGGCACATTTTTCATTTAATGCACTTTTTCGGTAAATAATTCCTGAATATTTTTTACATTTCAGTTTATTCTTAACTTTGGAAACTCGTTCAAAATCTCAAATGTACTGCTGTGTAGTTGATGATGTAGAAAACTGACCTTTGTTTCCCAACCGTATTTATTTAATACGCTATATGAACATCATACAACATATGTACAAAGAAATGACATCAGGGACACACAGTGGTGGGAGAAGAAGTACTTGGATATTGTACTTAAGTAGAAGTACTAGAGTGTAGTAATACTGTGTTACAAGTAAATGTCCTGAATTCAAAATAATAATATTTATAAAACAGACAAGTAAAATCAAGCAATCTGATTGGTTCTTAGGCTTGATATCATGAGGTTATTTCACGGGTAGAATTGTAGTTACTTTTCACAAGTCAGTATCCCTCCGCGTCTGAGAAAAAGCTACGACCGTTAGAACTGTTACACTACGTCCGTTACGAGACTAAGTAACTAATAAAGCTTAAGATGCAAACATTTAAGGTTAACTTCGACCTCCGGGGTGGCCTTACTATGGAGGAGTGGATTGAGCAGTGCCTATCTCCAGAAAAAAAGCACCTAAACGACGACATGCAGAGCTACGTGAAGAGCAGGTAGACCAACTGGAGAAGTTGCACCATTCAAAAGCTTTCTGATGCGGGTCTTGAAAGCAGAGAAATTATTTCCGTTAGTGGCCACAGGTACGAAAGCTCTCTCCAGAGCTACTAGAAGCCGAATCTCGGGGACCGGAGAAAGTGGAGCAATATTCTCGCCACGCCAAGCAACAGCCACATTAGAATTATGGTTGCACTCAATAGATACATTTCATCCATTTTTACCCCTTCCTCTGGTTTTTCCAAAAGTTAACTTTGTCTGACTCTGGAGGAATGTAACGGGAGTTGTCAGGGGACTCTACCCGCCTTAAGAGACACTATTTTGGGATACAATTTCTCCATTTTCACCCCTTTTCTCTGGTTCTTCCAAAAGTTAACTTAGACTTTTTCTGACCCATGTGCATCACCCTGGATCTCTGCCTGTGAGTGTGGGACCCTGCTTACAGCAGTGACTCTACTATACATTTCATGAGTCAAATGTGGATGAAATGGACAGGTTTCAAGCTTCTTTCCTGGGTTACATAGTGCTGTGAAGCAGCCTGTCCTCTGGGTGGGAGAGCGAGGTGCTGGAAGGAGCTCTCTGTGTGCGCTCATCTGTGCAGCTTCTGTTGTGCTGCTGTGTCCCTCTGTTCACATAACTTTTACCCAGCTTTCACACACTCATTCCTGGGTAAGAAAGCCATGTGCATCACCCTGGATCTCTGCCTGTGTGCCTGTGGGACCCTGCTTACAGCAGTGACTCTGCTGTGAAGCAGCCTGTCCTCTGGGTGGGAGAGCGAGGTGCTGGAAGGAGCTCTCTGGGTCACATCCTGCTGCTGCTGCTGCTGCTCCTCCTCCTCTCTCCCTGTATTCACAGAACTTTTACCCAACTTTCACACACTCATTCCTGGGTAAGAAAGCCATGTGCATCACCCTGGATCTCTGCCTGTGAGTGTGGGACCCTGCTTAGAGCAGTGACTCTGCTCTGAATCAGCCTGTCCTCTGGGTGGGAGAGTGAGGTGCTGAAGCAGCCTTACATAGCGCTGTTTCACAGCCTCTCCTCCGCTGTCTGGGGCTGTCACAGACAGCTTCTCCCTCTGTTCACATAACTTTTACCGAGCTTTCACACACTCATTCCTGGGTAAGAAAGCCATGTGCATCACCCTGGATCTCAGCCTGTGAGTGTGGGACCCTGCTTTCAGCAGTGACTCTGCTGTACATTTCATGAGTCAAATGTGGGGGGAAAAGGACAGGTTTCAAGCATCTTTCCTGGGTTACATAGTGCTGTGAAGCAGCTTGTCCTCTGGGTGGGAGAGCGAGGTGCTGGAAGGAACTCTCTGGGTCACATCCTGCTGCTGCTGCTCCTCCTCTCTCCCTGTATTCACATAACTTTTACCCAGCTTTCACACACTCATTCCTGGGTAAGAAAGTCATGTGCATCACCCTGGATCTCTGCCTGTGAGTGTGGGACCCTGCTTACAGCAGTGACTCTGCTGTACATTTCACAAGTCAAATATGTATAAAATGGACAGATTCCTGTCCATTTCATGAGTCAAATGTGGATGAAATGGACGGGTTTCAAGCTTCTTTCCTGGGTTACATAGTGCTGTGAAGCAGCCTGTCCTCTGGGTGGGAGAGCGAGGTGCTGGAAGGAGCTCTCTGGGTCACATCCTGCTGCTGTTGCAGTGGCCTGTGAGTGTGGGACCCTACTTACAGCAGTGAACTTGCTGCCAGCATTACAAACATATTAATCAGGCATTTTAACACTTTTTTCCCATGAAAATGATTTTTATTCACTATCATGGGGCTATATAAATCAAATTGCGGGTAATTAGGAGCACAATTGTACCTTTTACTATTTAAATGTATTTGTATTATATATTTTTTGGCTATTAAAGTGACATTTCTGGGTGACTTTGTCAGTTTATGGAGCTTAGCCCACAATTCCCGGAGGTTCCAGGCCGAATTTGGGAGCTCATAGGCGGCCTGCCATGCGCCCCCACCCGTGGAAAGCAAAGAAAAGTAAAGAAAACGGTCAATTATATCTTAAAATAATCAAAAATAAAGTAAAAAAAATTCTCGAAAAAACGGCTAAGTGCCAACGGAGGAGGGGCTCAAAAAAGCTCAAGTCTTCGGCGCTTCCGGCGGAAGCCCCGGAGACATTTGCACTCCCCCGTTGCATTTGACAACGGAGAGGGGAATCGAGACCTCCCTTCCTCCGTCCAAAAATGCATTCATCTTTTCCAAGCTACCATCTGCACGAAATTGGAAACCCGGTTTTTGAGAGCACTTGGAAAAAACGGGCTATTTTCACATCATGCAGGAATCATGGAGGAATGCATCCGCTACATGAGCACTTTGGATCGGATACAATTGTTGCCTGGAGGACCCCCAATCATGGTTCTTACCAAACTTTAAGTTTTTGAACTGGTCTCTGGAGGAATTTAAGGGGAGTTGGCACGGAATAATGAGACACTATTTTCGGATACATTTTTACCCCTTTTCTATGGTTCTTCCAAAAGTTCACTTTGACTTTTTCTGACTCTGGAGGAATGTACCGGGAGTTGTCAGGGGACTCTATCCGCCTTAAGAGGCACTATTTTCGGATACATTTTTTCCATTTTCACCCCATTTCTATGGTTCTTCCAAAAGTTAACTTTGACTTTTTCTGACTCTGGAGGAATGTGAGGGGAGTTTGGGGAGACTCTACCCGCATATGAGGCACTATTTTCGGATACATTTTTTCCATTTCACCCCTTTTCTATGGTTCTTCCTAAAGTTAACTTTGACTTTTTCTGACACTGGAGGAATGTGAGGGGAGTTTGGGGAGACTCTACCCAGATATCAAGCACTATTTTCGGATACATTTTTTCCATTTTCACCCCTTTTCTATGGTTCTTCCAAAAGTTAACTTTGACTTTTTCTGACTCTGGAGGAATGTGAGGGGAGTTTGGGGAGATTCTACCCACATATGAAGCACTATTTTCGGATACATTTTTTCCATTTTCACCCCTTTTCTCTGGTTCTTCCAAAAGTTAACTTGGACTTTTTCTGACTCTGGAGAAATGTAAGGAGAATTGTCAGGGGACTCTACCCACCTTAAGAGACACTATTTTGGGATACAATTTCTCCATTTTCACCCCTTTTCTCTGGTTCTTCCGAAAGTTAACTTAGACTTGTTCTGACCCATGTGCATCACCCTGGATCTCTGCCTGTGAGTGTGGGACCCTGCTTACAGCAGTGACTCTGCTGTACATTTCATGAGTCAAATGTGGATGAAATGGACAGGTTTCAAGCTTCTTTCCTGGGTTACATAGTGCTGTGAAGCAGCCTGTCCTCTGGGTGGGAGAGCGAGGTGCTGGAAGGAGCTCTCTGTGTGCGCTCATCTGTGCAGCTTCTGTTGTGCTGCTGTGTCCCTCTGTTCACATAACTTTTACCCAGCTTTCACACACTCATTCCTGGGTAAGAAAGCCATGTGCATCACCCTGGATCTCTGCCTGTGTGCCTGTGGGACCCTGCTTACAGCAGTGACTCTGCTGTGAATCAGCCTGTCCTCTGGGTGGGAGAGCGAGGTGCTGGAAGGAGCTACTAAGAACAACAGCTAGTGGCTCATATTAGGCTAGCAAGAACATTTAATTGCAATCTTATACGGGTAGTCTGCTACGTTCGGTCATTCATTGTAGCTGGCATAAAAACAATGTTTTCCCTAGCAAACTCATGTCTAGCTCTTAGCCTTCTTGTTTAGCTCGGTAGCATACACGCTAGGAACGCCAACTATAATGTAATTAAGTTTTGCGACTGACCGTACAGTAAATCACCCGGAGTATACTGTCTATGAGTATTTCGTGTGTGAATGCAGACATTCTCCTGCTATGAGATACATGTAAGGCAGGGATGGGCAAATGTCGGCCCGGGGGCCGCATGTGGCCCCCACCTCCTCTTTTTGCGGCCCAGAGATGAATTTATCAACAACGTAATTACTTGTAGTGCTGATACCGTCCATTAGACTCCTAGTTACATCGCGATCATGATTTCATGATTTCTTTCGGCACCCAAATACCGAAAAATAATCTGTGAAACGTTTGTCTGTATTGTGTTTGTTTCCCGGGGGGAAATTATATTTATCACTACATTGAACAACAATACCATTGAGGTGACTCAAGTGCAAAATACAAAATACAAGGAAGATTCTACTGACATTGGTGAAATCAAAAGTCACTCTGGTGTTATTAACAATTATAGGAAGAAATGCATGCACGCACAAACAGGACCTACAGATGAAGCGCTCTATTTCAGACGCCTACCCGTGCAGGTCCGTGATCGGCACGGGGTGGGCCCCTGCTGAAAAGGAAAACCCCCCCGCAGGACTTGAAACGCCCCCTTGATAAATACATTTAATTATAATGAAACCAGCTGCAATGGATCATGGATCCACCAGGGGGAGCCGTGATTAAAAAGCTGCCACACTGGAACTCGTGAAATAAACAGCTGATCTACAGGTATCTGATATCGCGGATATTTGTTAAGATCCATATGTCACGGATAGGATCATATTCTGTGCTAAATAAGAGACATGTAATCATTTACAAAACATCACCATGTTTTTATTTAACAAAATAATGTTTAATTCACGTTGGCGTAAGTACAAAACCATCGCTATGTTTTTAGATCAGGAAATGCATCCAGGCTCAAACAAACGATTTTCAATCATCATCCTCACGATCATTTAATGTATCATATGTTCGCGAGTTGAAATGAATGCACTAAATTTAATCCACGTGAGTTTACAACAACAAAAATAATCGCTTTGTTTTTATATCACATCCGACCGGAGGAAAATGCAGCACTGGTCTCACTACCGATCATCCTAATCCCACGGGCAAACAATAATATGTACAGTGTTAATAGTTTACTGTATTATTAGTGTCTAATATTACTGGGGATTTCGGAATGGTAGCCTACTGGATTTTGATTTATTGTATCGGCTTCATATCGCAATATATTCCCGAAGTCTGAAATGCAAAAATGTCCCACATTAGGGCAATTCACCCTACATTTAATCATTCATACAAAATCATATTTCGTTTATTTTTAACGTAATAAATGTGGTTTAATCCACATAATTTAGGTCTACTGTGTTAATTGTTTAGTATTATTTAACTTGAAGGTGCCTGATGTGAACATTTCCAGAAGAACTCTAGCTTGAATGGCCTTTGTATGTATACAGTAGGCCTACACATAGGCGGCGCGTGAGGCTCAGGTTTGGGAAGGCTAAATAACTTTTTTTTTCATCTTACGCTGCCCGCCTCCGGCGTCTATAGAAAAGAGATCAACTCAGTGAAAGCACCGCCTGCTGACCGATCAGAGCTCAGTGTGCGGAGTTTAAATCTATCAAGTCATATTACAGGAAAAAGGAAATGCAGTTTAAACTGCCGTATGCAGAGAAGACGCCGACGTGTCGCACTTATCATTCATATCACACTGACATCACATCATCAATCAGATCATCGATCTCACATCGATATCACAATATTTCCTTATCTGAGTCAGCTTCTCGAGCCGTATCTGGCCGTGCAACACTTAGTTACATTGTCACATACTGTATGCAGACGTATTATTTTAAGCAACACATTAAGTTGACGAAAACACTCAACTCAAATGTAATAAAGTCAGATCCCCTCGTGTTTTAGATGGGACAGTGATATCATAAAACTGTTGTACGCTTTCAAACACTCTGTAGTTTATTTTTTAACGAGTTGTTCTGTATTCTCCTTGCAGGTGCAACTCTGTGGCTTGTATCCTGGATTATATGTTTAAGTCATCATGGATGTTTAAAGTTCATATTTGTCTAATATTAGTTTACTTTTCCTTAATGAAGTATGATGTTGCGCTGTCAGTACACTTGTCCCTGTTTGTGATTGGTCAAATGTAGCTAACCCCGCCCCTTTCACGTGAACACGCTCTCAGCTGGAGAGAGAAACCCTGGCTTGATTTACCGAGTTGATAACCGGCGCCGTAGGACCGTTTAGCGAGATCGCGTTTGTTAAGGTTAGTTAAGATAGCCCAAGCATATCCAGGGTCTGTTGAACTGGCTTCGTGGTACAGGGCACAGGTGGCTGCATAGCAGCGCTAATGTCAAAGACATTATATTTTTATTTTACCAGGATGCAGTCACACAAATATTTGGGAAGGCTTAGCCTTCATAGCCTACAGCACCCGCCGCCCCTGGGCCTACAGTATAGCCCAACCATGTACACCTTCCTTTTTTCCCGTCCAAAGTTTGAATTGGATAAAGGTAATGGTTATCGATGGTGCTTTTATAGCCTATTGTATAATAACTGTGTGATTTATATTGCTTTTCAAATGCATATGGCCACCCATTTACACTGCTCTTCCCGTCAAGAATATGAATAGAACTTAGTGCAGCTGTTCTTATCGAATCAACCCCTCCCAACTTTAGTTTTATGAGTCAGGAAAGAATGCATAAGAAAGGGGGTGGAGTTGCTATTCTGTTCAATGATTCCCTTCAATGCAGGAAGACATCGTATGGAAACTTTGATTCTTTTGAATATGTGGCCCTTCGGCTGAAATGCTCCTCTCGAGCTCTGTTCCTAAATATCTATAGACCACCCAAATACTGTGCAAGCTTTTTTGATGACTTTACTGCACTGCTGTCTATAGTGTGTATTGACTTTGACCGTCTAGTCATTGTTGGTGATTTTAACATCCATGTTGACAACCCCCAGGACAGAGGGGCTAAAGAACTGTTTTGTGTTCTTGATAGCTATGGACTGACTCAGCATGTGACGGAGCCCACGCACAATAAGGGGCACACTCTGGACTTAATTATCTCAAAGGGTCTGAATATCTCTAAGGTTGTGGTGACTGATGTTGCACTCTCTGACCATTCCTGTGTTTTCTTTGAGAGCTCTATTTCTGTTCACAAAAATGTTCAAAAAGAGGTAACCACAAAGCGATATTTAACTGAAAATACTAGGGAAATGTTTACTCAGAATTTCTCTTCCACACTTGCCCCTGCCAACATCTCAGTAAATGAGCTAGTAGATCATTTTAATTCAAAAATTAAAAATGTTATAGATGCCATTGCTCCAACTAAGGTAAAGGAAGTGTCTGGCAAGAAAATATCTCCATGGAGAAAGGCCATGACCGTGAAAACAGAAAAAAGAGAATGTCGAAAAGCTGAACGCAGGTGGCGAAAAACAAATCTCCAGGTTCACTTTGAAATCTATAAAGAGAGACTTGGCCTTTATAATTTGGAATTGAAAAACGCACGACAATCGTTCTTCTCTGACATCATTACCAAAAACAAAAACAACGCACGTGCCTTGTTTGCTACCGTCGACAGACTAACTAACCCCCCAGTGTCAGTAGCCTCTGAATTTCTATCCACCAGGGCGTGCAATGATTTTGCCTCCTTTTTCACTGACAAAATTCAGAAAATCAGACAAGCAGTCAGTGCCTCTGCATCAGGAACAGCAAATGTGTTGTCCCTATCTCCACTTAACATCAATTCAGACATCATGACACAATTCCATCAGATTAATGATAAAAACCTAGAGGACATTATTCAACTTCTGAAATCCTCCTCTTGCTGCCTTGATATTATTCCAACAGGATTTTTCAAAGATGTTTTGCCTTGCATGGCCTCAGATCTACTTCATATAGTAAACAAATCTCTTCACTCAGGTATTTTTCCACAGGCCCTGAAAACTGCAGTCATTAAACCGCTCTTAAAAAAGAATAATCTAGATGCTTCAGTAATGAACAATTACAGGCCCATATCAAACCTCCCATTTCTAGGTAAAATCATTGAAAAAGTTGTTTTTCAACAGTTGAGTAATTTCTTGCATTTAAATAACTGTTTTGATGTGTTCCAGTCAGGCTTTCGTCCAAACCACAGCACTGAGACTGCTCTTGTAAAGGTCTTTAATGACATCCACTTAAACACAGACAGTGGCAGAACTTCAGTGTTAGTATTATTAGATCTCAGTGCTGCGTTTGACACTGTTGACCACAGCATATTACTAGACCGACTGGAGAACTGGGTGGGACTTTCGGAAACAGTTCTAAATTGGTTTGAATCCTACTTAAAGGACAGAAACAACTTTGTTTCTATAGGTAAATACACATCTGAGTTGACAAATATGACATGTGGGGTTCCTCAAGGCTCCATCTTGGGGCCTCTTCTCTTTAACATCTACATGCTACCACTGGCTCAGATAATGAAGAACAACAAAATAAGTTACCATAGCTATGCAGATGACACAAACATTTACGTAACAATTTCACCAGGAGACTATGCTCCAATTCAAACACTGAGTAAGTGCATTGAACAAATCAATGACTGGATGTGTCAGAACTTTCTCCAATTAAATAAAGATAAAACTGAGGTAATGGTTTTTGGAGCCAAGTCAGAACGTATAAAAGTTAGCGCTGAGCTTCAGTCTGCAATGTTCAAAACAACAGATAAAGCCAGAAATCTAGGTGTAGTCATGGACTCTGACCTGAGTTTCAACAGTCACATTAAAACTGTTACTAAATCAGCCTACTATCACCTAAAGAATATATCTAGGATTAAAAGACTAATGTCACAGCAGGATTTGGAAAAACTTGTCCATGCTTTTATCTTCAGTAGACTCGGACTACTGCAATGGTGTCTTCACAGGTCTCACTAAAAAATCTATTAGGAAGCTGCAGCTAATTCAGAACGCTGCTGCTCGAGTCCTCACTAACACTAAGAAAGTGGATCACATCACTCCTGTTCTGAAGTCTTTACACTGGCTTCCTGTGTGTCAAAGAATAGATTTCAAAATACTGCTGCTGGTTTATAAAGCACTGAATGGTTTAGGCCCAAAATACATTTCTGACCTCCTGCTAAATGATGAACCATCCAGATCTCTCAGGTCTTCAGGGACTGGTCAGCTTTCTGTCCCCAGAGTCAGAACTAAACATGGTAAAGCAGCGTTCAGTTATTATGCTCCAAATATCTGGAACAAACTCCCAGAAACCTGCAGGTCCGCTGCAACTCTGACTACTTTTAAATCCAGGCTGAAGACTTTTCTTTTTGTCGCTGCTTTTAATTGAACTATTCATATCTTAGACTGCACTGTAACTTTTATCCATGCACTTTTTCTTTTAATGTTTAATTGCACTGTAACTTTTATCCATGTATTTTTTCTTTTAATGTTTATTTTATTAGCTTTTCTTTTTAATGACTGATTTTAAATGCCATTTTCTTAATCTCTTTCATTTTTTGTAAAGCACTTTGAATTGCCTTGTGTTGAAAAGTGCTATATAAATAAACTTGCCTTGCCTTGCCTTGCCTTGCCTTAGTTAGATCACTTTACATTTCTGCAAATACATTTTTAATCACACACGTCTCCCCGTCCCGAAAATGATAAATAAAATAAAAAGAGGAAACCATTTTCAAGTTCAGTTTTCAACGTTTTATTTAAAATAACTGACATAACAGACACCATACTGTAGGCCTATCTGCTGCGGAAACCAGGACGAGCTATTTCTGGATCTGTTTTTCGGGGGCTCCTCAGTCTCTCATTTACCCGGCTCCTGATTAGGACACATCCTGGGGATTGTGTTTACAAACATTGACCAGACCGTTCACCAGCCCCCACCCCCCATGTTGCCTATGCTGTCCTGTGTTGCGAACTCTTTGTTTAAAACGAATTGGCCATCGGAATGTGTGGAGGAATTCTCCCAAGGGTCACATTCCACAGCTCTCCCCCCCCCCCCCCACTCCTGTGATCTCCCATCCCCCAGTCTGTAGGTTTGTGTTTGCATATTTATATGCCGTAATTCATACTGGTCCTCTCACGCACATACATTCTCCTTACAGTATACATACATAGGCTATATGAGTCCGTGTATCTGCGGACCATTTGTTTTTCTTTATTAAAAAAGTAAACGAAAGAGCGTCTGAGAGGCGTTTTTGCCCTTTTGCTTGTTACCTTACTAAATGGTCTAATGTCTAATGGTCAGTGGAGCGAGGGGGGAGGCCCGCGAAACTCGCGGAAGTGATTTCAAAACAAAAAGCACTCGTTTGCTTGGAACAAAGAAAACGGCCAAGACACACATTGAGTCCAGAAAATGAATGTTATTAAGGGCTGTAAATATAATAAGCCTGTGTCTAAAATTGACAACAGGCTTATTATATTTACAGCCCTTAATATACACTTTTGTGTTTAACAGCTGACCACTACCATGACATACTTTGTTTTAGTAGATTTCGCATGAGAGCAAAATGTATAAATATGAGCATTACATTATATGAATATGAGAACAACATGCATGAATGTGTGAGTGACAATATATGAATGTGTGCATTGAAATATGATAATATGAGAGCAAAATGTATGAATGTGTGAGTGTAAATATATACGTGTGTGAGAGTGAAAATGTATGTATGTAAAAGGAGAATATATGTGTGTAAGAGTGAAAATATGCTGCATGTTGAATGTCCGATAGTCCACCATTTCCACCGGAAATATCAAACATTTAATAAAAGTGAAAAACAATGAACAAGACTTAACGTATTCATCATAATTAATTATATTTATTTCGTTTGGATGTAGGATTTTTGACTTTGTTTAGAGCAGTGATCTTCTACTATATGAACATTTTGGACCCAAAATCACAACAACAAAAAAACGTAAAAACAGATTTTGAAAATGATATTTTTCACACAAACATACACAACGAAACCATTGAAAAGCTGGAAATATATACATGGGATGTCACTATGATAATGTGAAAGTTTGATTGAGGTAGCATGGGATTTCATTCTGATAAGGCAAAAGTGTTATTATAAACAGGGCTGCACATAACAGGTGCGCATGCGCACCTCCGCCAAAAAAAGAGCACCGGGTCATTTGAAAAACGGCGCATTTGCGCACCAACATTGAGAGAGAGGGAGAGAGAGAAGAGAGGAGATAGAAGAGAGGAGAGAAGAGAGAGATAGAGAGAGAGAGAGATAGAGAGAGAGAGAGAGAGAGAGAGAGAGAGAGAGAGAGAGAGAGAGAGAGAGAGAGAGAGAGAGAGAGAGAGAGAGAGAGAGAGAGAGAGAGAGAGAAAGAGAAAGATATTTGCGAGTTGCATATTAACTGAGGGCCGGCCCGTAGCCCTGGCGTTATAGATGTTCGCCTATAGGGCGCCAGATCTGTGGAGGCGCTGCGCTGACAGCTCTGGGAGGGAAAACAATTTTTGTAACCGTTGGCGCTCATCCTAATTTTCGGCCTTGATGTAACAATATTCATAATTAAGTAAATGTAACACCCTTTTCACCCCGGTTACAAGTTTCATTTGCCCTGTACGATGGGCGCTGTAAGTGATGAAAATGGGGGATGTTGGCTTATCTGGCGCCCGCAGCTCACAGCTAAAGTGCGAGTGAGCGTGGGAGAGAGGGAGGGTGCACCGGTACCAGCGCTGTTGTTATTAGAATCTGGTGCTAGCTGCTCTAACGGATATAAGAAGAAGATGTTTCTACAATAATGTGGAGGGAGAGTCCTCTCCAGTCAGACTGAGAGGCTGATAACTACAGCTCAGTGAGGTAAGGACTCTGAGTGTTTAGATAGTTCACTTTAGTCTAAGTTCAAACGGTTTGGTCACAATTTATGTAAACACATATTTCCAAGGCACGCCTTTATAATTATTGGGATAAACAGGTTTGAAATCATTCCAATGTATACTATAGGACAGTAACCAAAAATATCCTTTTAAAACTGGAGAGATAAAAAAAAGATCCATAAATAAATAAATGCATTCACCTCTGCATGTGTGTTCTGTGTTCACCTCTGCATGTGTGTTCTGTGTTCACCTCTGCATGTGTGTTCTGTGTTCACCTCTGCATGTGTGTTCTGTGTTCACCAGTGCTTGAATTGGAATGAAAAAGGTGCCAGTACTCTAAAATCAGCAACTTTTTCAAGTCAATTTTATATATACAGCCCACAAACAAGAATTTGGCTACTATAATGCTGGTGGGTTTGTCTCTTTACTACTGTATATTTTAGAAAGGTTCACTGTACTTAACATTTTTTATGATAGGCAGCGGATATGGCTAAAGCTCAGTAAGGTCAATATTAACTGAAAATATAGCAATCAAAGTCTAGATCTTCTGCTGAAGACACATGAAGCAGAGACCTTTCAGGTGAGAGCCCCTCTGGTGGTGTTCAACATTAATGACAAGGAAACAAAGCTCTGGTCAGAAGCATTTTTTATAAAAAGCTTTAACAAAATTAAGTATTTCTGTACATTTTGAATGCAATCTAACTTTCCAACTCAGAAAACGAAAAACGAAAAAGTGCCAAAAGTCTTCTCACATGGCTGAGCTGCTTTGCAATATACTTCACCACTGAAGAATACAAATATGTATAAAGTAAACTATGATGCAATCTAACTTTCCAACTCAGAAAAATGATAAAGAGCATGAACAAAGAACATGTAAAAACAAATGCAAAATGTGCACAATCTAAAATGAGAAACTGTAACTGCAAGTAACAAAGTCTGAGCCATGGTAAAGAGTTACATTGAACACCAAGCTGATCAGATAACTCCCTGGTTGGTCTGAAGTCCTTCTATCTCCAGGATCTGTACAAATCGGCACATTATGCCAAAAGTCTTCTCACTGGGTGAGCTGCTTTGCAATATACTTCACATTGTTAGAAAAGGCTCCAGAAGGCCTTGGGGACATCAGTATCAGGGGCTGGAGCTGGACAGGCTCTTTCATCAGCACTTCTCCTTCCCTTTGCCAGCCAGGACCTCACATACTGTTCCGGATTGAACTGTCCTAGTGATGGTCCATTACATTTAATGAAAACCAGGCTGGACAGTCGGCTGACAGAGAGAGCATTCCTTTTTGCAGTAAGGATATCGTTCAGGCAGCTGAATGCCCGCTCACACTCACTAGTGGAGACAGCGATGGTTCGGACTGCTTTCAGTAGAGGCTCCATGGCAGCAGGTGTACGGGATGCCCTGGTTTCCTTGTATTCGCGAAAGCCCTGAACAGTCTCTCTTCTGTCCACTTTCAGCACTTCGCACAAACGTAGCACCTCTACGTCCCCATACTGTACGTCTAACTCCTCTTCAGGCCAACTTCCAGGATGGATAACTTTCATGTCCTGGATTAGCTGATTGTCCCGGGCCTCCCGGCCATGTAATGGGATTTCTCTTGTGCTGACATGAGAGGAGGTTGTGGAAGTCATTCTGTGTCTCAGATTCTCTACCATACTGCGGAAAAACTGACCTGCATGAATCTGTACAAGCCTGCCATTCTCACGCAGGGCAACACCCTTGAAGGACTTCTCAGCTAGAGCTGTATGAACTGTAATCATGTGTGGGCCAGGCATGGTGACCATGGATTCAAAAACTCGTATTTCTCGAGTTAAGAGCCTATCTGCTGTAGGCAGTGTCATCTCTCTTTTTTGGAGTTGCCGAGAGAGGTCGCTGAGCTCTGTGAGCGCATCGTACATCAGTCCCAGATTGCTGACAAACGTTGCAGATGTGAGCACATCATCCAGGCCCTTGTACTTTGCTCTGTCTCTGGAATCCCTGCTTGTGTCGTTTGCAGCATTTGTGAAGTGATCATGAAGCACTCGGTAGTTTTCCCAGACTGCTCTGACGCTCCTTTCACTTGAAGCCACCCAGCGGATGGACAAAACACGCCCTATCACCAGGAGACGCTGTCCGACTGCTTGCGCACACTGCGCTAACTGCCTCTGATTTTTGGGGGAGGCATGGAACAAGGAATAGAGTTTGTCAAAAAAGATCTGGAAATGATTGAGCCCTGAGACCTCCTTGACCACATCCCCAACTGCCAGCTCTAGACGATGATTGGAGCAGTGCCACACAAACAGGCTTGGGAATTTACTACACAACTGGGTAGCAACGCCTGTTCTCTTCCCTAGCATGACTGAAGCCCCATCACATGCAAAAGAAACGAAACACTGACCTAAAAAGTCCTCGTTAAAATATCTTCCAAGACACTCCATTAACGCCTTTGTGATGTCATCAGCCGTTGTTCCATCCAACTCGATCAGCTCCCAAAAAAACGTTTCGGGCTCAGCATCAGCTAATGCTGAGCGTAGACACACAACAAGCACCGTTTTACCACTAATAGTGGTAGATTCATCGACCAAAACACAGAGTTTTCTTTGGTTTTCTGTAATGTCTTTTGCCATTTTTTTCTTCAGCTCATGACCTATGTGGTCGATGATTTCGCCACAGGTTTTATTGGAGTGCAAACCCTGCCCACGTTCAGCCCATTCAGTTTCTGTACATTCAAATCAATTGGCATGTCTGTGAATGGCCGGCTATGTTTGCCAATTTTATATGCCGTTCGAAAAACTCTGATAGTGGTGTCTAATTCAGATTTATGCATAGACTGCACTTGATGTTGAATAGTTTCACGTGAAGCAGATGTAAGGATGTCAGCAGCTTTTACATGGGCTTGTGATTCTTTATGTTCTTTGATTTTTTTTTATCAGGCTAGCTTGTTGTTTGCCCTTGTCAACACCGAAATGAGACACTGCACACTCACCCCATTCAGTTGACAGTTTCAGTCCTTGTCCAGTGTGTATTCCCAAAGATTTGACATCTCTGCATATCCGACATCCTAGCTTCTTATCTTTAAGAAGGAGCCATGTATTGGTCTTGCAAACATATTGCACCTGGTCCGTTGTCCAGCAGTCAGGTGCATCGCTTTGCCCGGTGTTGGTGGTGGCAGTTGCGCCAGCAGCAGCTAACGTTAGAGGCTCTGGAGGAGGCGGCGGAGCTAGTGCTAATGCTAATGCACTAGAACTTGGAGCAGGAGGATCAACCAAAGAAAGCTCCCCATCAGACACAATTTCCAACACAGGCACAGCATTCTCTGTATTTGAAGTTTCTTCCGGCGACAACCGCTGTCTTTTTGCACTTTTATTAATCCACGCTAACATTTTAGAAATGCTAATTTGTGACGTGATTTGCTTTCCTTCTCTCGGGGGCGTGCCTGCTCTGTTCTATCACTCTACATAGCCACCCACTGGGTGGGAGTTGCACTGCATAAACACAACACACGTGCATCTAGGTATGTAAATTGTAAAGCATTAAAACATGGTTTTACTAACAGTTTTCAGTATGTTGTTACTTCGGCATTATTATTATTATTATTATTATTTTGAAACGTGTATTACTATTAAATCACGGTCAAATAGGTTAATTTTGACATAGTCGTTTCCACCACAGTATTTACATGGAGAAGATAAGCCCCGCCCCCTCTCCAGCACGTTCTGTTTGAATGACATGAGTAAACAGCTGACAGCCGCTGTGAAACTCCAGCGGTTAGAGCGATGAGAATGTCCGTTCGGCACCTCATGACGCATCTACTGAGTACCGGGCGGCTGTATATATATATATATGGATGTATAATAAGAACGGCGGGAGAGTGTTGAGTACTGGCACGGTGCATGAGTACCGGAGTACCGCCAGCATGCCGGTACTGAGCAAGAAGTGCCGGTACTCCATGGGTCAGAACCAGAAGTGCCGGTACTGCGTACCGGTGAGTACCGGCCCAATTCCAGCACTGGTGTTCACCTCTGCATGTGTGTTCTGTGTCCACCTCTGCATGTGTGTTCAGTGCCGTGTGTCTGGCAAATAAAGTCAAGACCCCCTCAAAAGTTACGGTTTATTTCATTTTAAGGATGAGCACCAAGCAACATCTCCAGGTGCTCCTTTGAGAACCAGGGCAAAAAAGTTATGTGCACCCCTGATTATTTGTTTGTTTATTTATTTAAAGGACAGTGCACATTAATCCACATTGCTGTAAATGAGCCAGCAGGCTAATTTTCAACTGTTGTCCTTGGCAAGATGTTAAATGACCACAACAAGACTAGAAAACAAAAACATAATTAAATAGAGTACAGCAGACAACAGCAGTACAACAATAAATAAATAGCAGTACAACAATAGAGAGGAACAAACAAACATGCAAACAGATGAAATATCATCATACCTTGATGCAGTTAAAAGTGTTCACATTTTTGATTGTTTAAAAGCCAGTTCTTATGATTGTGGTTAAATGTATGATAGGAGGTGTTATTCCTTATCTGCATTGGTGTTGTGTTCCTGAGTGTAGGTGCCCTCACAGAGAAACACTGTTTACCAAAGGAGCTGGACCTAAGAGGGTCTACACAGTCCCCTCTAGGGCAGACCTTGTGGTTCTGCTGTTTGAGTGTTTCTGCTGTATAAAAGTGCAGAGCGGTTGTGGGGGTGCCATGCCGTTTAGAATTTTAAAAATGAGACATGCATCAGTGTGTTTTAAAATATGTCCCCAGCTGAGCAGGTTATGTTTGTCCAGGATTTTGCAATGGTGGTATAGCTTAGGCTTTCTGTCCAAAACTTTGAGAGCTTGTTTGTAAAGTGACAGGATAGGCCTTAATGTTGTGCTATTTGCCTGGGTCCAGCTGGTTCACCTGGGTCCAGCTGCTCATACAGTATGTTAGGTGGGGGAGGATCATGGCAGTCATGTAGAGTTTTGCTACAGGTGTTGTCAAACAGTTCCTTATATATCTAAAGTTTGCTAGATTGTATTGAGTTATTTGCATTACCTTTCTCACTTGTTTTTTGAAGGATAGGATAATGCCTAGATATTTAAAATGTGTAACTGTTTGAATGACCTCCCCAGACACATAGACCTTGGGTTCACAGTGTGATACAGTGTTGGTCTTGCTAAAAAACATACAGACTGTCTTCTTAACATTCAGATATAAGATATATATAAGCGTTGCTCCTTGATAAGGGAGACCCCGGTTCGAAACTCTTCTCAGACTCTCCATATTTGAAGTTGATTATATTATAGTTAGTAGTAGTTAGTATTATAGGTTTATAGGTTTATTTATTATGGAATTATTAAATATAAAACAATTGTGTTGAATTAAGAGAGGGATAATGGGTTACATTTAGGGCCGGGACTCGATTAAAAAAAATAATCTAATTAATTAGAGGCTTTGTAATTAATTAATCGAAATGAATCGCATTTTTAATCACATATAAATATTTGACCTGAGAACAGTGAGAAGCAATTTTTTTCACATGGATTTTAGTATACCATTAGGCGCATTCACACTGCAGTACTTTTCCCACAAAGGTTCATGAGAACTCTTTGAACCTGGGGGTGGATTAGGCAAATGAAGCCACTGACGTCACTTCTTCTTCTTCTGCTTTGGGTTTACTGGCAGGCCGCAAACCACTTCACGGCGTATACTGCCGCCCAAAGTCCCCGGCCGGAAGTCCCCGGAGTTGGGGACTTCCGAGTAAATCGCCAGAACGCCGACACCTCCTCATCTCCACCGCTCCCATGTTTTATTTTGTGTTGCCATAAGTTAGTCTCTCTGCGTTTCTGCGCTGGGCTAATGCTAATAATGCTAATGCGAGGATATGGCGACAATGGCGGCTTCACAACACTTTTTGGGAGTTTTACGGGGCGTGGTTTGCAATCCGCCCAGCCAATCAGACATATAGCTCTCTTCTCACAAGAGAGCCGTGTTTCGTGGGGTGAACTAATTTTAGTACCGGCTCTTTTTGGTGTGAACGCGATAAAAGAGGCTAACGTCCACGCTAGCTTCCACGCTAGCTGCTATATGTTTTGCATTGAGGTGATATTTGAGGCTTGATGTGCTGCGGTGATATGCAAATTCCTTTTTGCATAATTTGCACACAACCGTGCTCTTATCGACGCTTCCATCCGTCCGTTTTTTAAAACAACATTTCCCACTGTTGTTCACTGTGGTTTGTTGTTGTCTGAAGTCATGAACGTTAGTTGGTGCTCCAGTATAATGGGTACGCCTGAAACTCATCCAGTGAGAAACGTTCCGTGGTGCAAAAATAAGTGCGATTAAAATGCGTTAATTTTTTTAACGCGTTAATTTTTGTGTAATTAATTAATCTTAATTAACGCGTTAAAGTCCCGGCCCTAGTTACATTATAATATATGTCAGGGTGAACAGTGAATGTGTGAAATGCTAATATTATGCTAACTGCTAGTTGCTAAGCTAACGGGAGCTCTTTCAATGTATATTTCCATTGAAAATGCTAACCGCTAGCAGCAAAGCTAGCATCACAGCCATTGATCCGTTTGCATACGCTTTTCCCAAACCTTTTCACACGCTACTCTGGGAGTACTTTAATTAGCTTCGTATTGATCTGTAGATGTTATTTAATGCATCGTTTGTCAATTGTTATGGTTGAAAACACAGGTACATGTCCCGTTCGGAATCTTTATAAATATAATACAAATATATATATACACATTATGTACAAAAATCCGTTTTTTCTGTCTTTATCTGTGCCACGCTTCAAAGCGGTTTCTGTCAATACGACACAGAGGGCAACATCACAGGTTCCTCCTCCTCCATGTCAAAAAACAAGCTTAAAGCTCACGTTCAGAGTTCTCTTCATCATAGTTGAATCTTCAAAACTCTAAATCTATCTAACTATATCTAAATTCTCAATGTTTGTCTGTCACTTTACTTCAATCGCAGTCTCCCGCCGTCTCTCTTCGTCTCGTTTCGTATCACTCCGTTTACCTGATTACCTCAACCCCTCCCTGGTAAATACATCCTGTTGAGCATAATCTACAGTTTCCAGTATTTTCCGTTTCGCAAAATGATAAAATACGGCGAAGATATTAAAATATGTGCTTCCATTATTCATACTTCTGAAATATATCTGTATTAACTTGATATCATCGTATGTCCGTGTTTATTGGGTCTTTTTGCATGAAACAAAGTGGCATATAGTTTCAAGCCAGTACTTTCGACAGAAATACACATATACATCCTGTTGAGCAGGATCTACAGTTTCCAGTATTTTCCGTTTCGTAAAATGATAAAATACGGCGAAGATATTAAAATATGTGCTTCCATTTTTCATACTTTTGAAATGTATTAACTTTATATCATCGTATCTCCGTGTTTACTGGGTCTTTTTGCATGAAACAAAGACTGGGATATAGTTTCAAGCCAGTACTTTCGACAGAAACACACGGCAATGTTGTCCGGACTGTTGTTTTTATGCGACACCGGCTTAAACAGGTCATGTGATTTGATCACGCCGGCGTGACGGTCGACTCCAAAGGGTTAATATTAAATACATATAAGTATTTTTACAACTTGTATTTAGAAATACTCTGTTGTAATTATTGATGCATACATGTGTTCATCCATTCAATGTGGCATCTGCTATAATGGGGTTAATGTATGATATTACTTAATAATACAATACATTATAATATATGATATGATAATTACATTTTAGTTTTATTCATTTCTTATTTCATAGTTTCTCATTATTATTATTTGTATAATTGCAAACAGACTAAGTTCAACAACACCCAGTTGTCTTTGTGTATTTTGTGAATGAAGCGCCATCTTATGGTTAAATCCTGTAATTGAACAAATGGGGAAATTGGGCAACGCCCTCTAGCAATTTGGCAACACCCCCAGCCACTGGCATCCGCTGGGCTTTTGACTGGGACACACCCATCTGAGTCTGATCTGGAGTGCTTCATCTGTATGGAGAGGTGACAAAGCAAGTGGTTTGGTGCCTTGCTCAAAGACTCATCGGCAGTGTCAAACTGGCCCCTCTCCAGCTACGTTACATTACATGTTCATTTGCTGAGCCTTTGATCCAAAGTGACTTACATTAAGTACAAAAACATAGTGAATTAAACTCTGAATAACAAGGAAAGTGCAGATATATTCACTTCAAGCAAGTCATCCCATTGTAAGTGCTGAATTTGTTACAAGGCCTAAGCCAGGTGTGTCAAAGTCATTGTATGTGGTCCGCAACAGCTCGCAAAGAATATAAACAGTTTATTATACATGCCGCTTAACAGTAGCACTGTATGAATAATGACGATTGCATTTATATATTTACACATTTGTCAAAATGTAGTTGAGTTTTCATACATTTTGAACAAAGTGTGTGACTCACGCTCTCTGCTGTGTGACAGGAAATACAGTGACAATATTTAAAGAAATAGTACACACTTACAAAGAGTGAAAAATACGTTTTGCTGCTTCATAAAACCCAACAAAACATCCGAAATATCCCTTTAAAGCTACAGATATCCCACAATTCAGTGCAACACTACAAATAATTTACACTGCTGTGAATTTCAGAAACGCTATTGCTCTTATTGTAATAAAACACAACTTTTCTAAGCTTAATTCTGAGAAAACTCATAATTTATTTTGGCCAATACGATATAAAAATGTTCAAAACAATCCAATACTCAATTCAGGTATTTCACAGTGGCACAGGTGATGTAGGACACAATAGAAAATTGTAAACTTTAACACTTTAAATACATTTATTTGACATTATTTGGCATTGTCTTGTATTCAGATTTTACCCAGCTGTGTCTTCTGACCACACAAATAAATATAAACAATATTAACAAACATTTTAAATGTTCTTCACAAACAGAAGCTTGTCGTTCTTCTCATCAGGTCAAAATATATTTCGTAAGATTATCGTGTAAATAGTTTTCTGACAAATCAAGTGCTATTGTACATTTTCTAGCATTCAACTCGTTTTCCTCTCCTGTCAAAGGTCTCTACTTAAAATGTACTTTGATCACTAAATGTTCATGTTTCTGACTTCTACATTTTCATTTCCTCATTTAGGCACATTTTTCATTTAATGCACTTTTTCGGTAAATAATTCCTGATTATTTTTTACATTTCAGTTTATTCTTAACTTTGGAAACTCGTTCAAAATCTCAAATGTACTGCTGTTAGTTGATGTAGAAAACTGACCTTAGTTTCTCAACCGTATTTATTTACTACACTATATGAACATCGTACAAAGAAATTACATCAGGGTACACAGTGGTGGGAGAAGTACTTGGATCTTGTACTTAAGTAAAAGTAGAAGTACCAGAGTGTAGTAATACTGTGTTACAAGTAAATGTCCTGAATTAAAAATAATAATATTTATAAAACGGACAAGTCGAATCAAGCAGTCTGATTGGTTCTTAGCCTTGATATAATGAGCGTATTTCACGGGTAGAAATGTAGTTACTTTTCACAAGTCAGTATCCCTCCACGTCTGCGAAAAGCAACAACGGTGTTACATTACGTCCGTTACGAAACTGACTAACTAACCAAGCTTAAGATGCAAACATTTAAGGTTAACTTCGACCTCCGGGGTGGCCTTACTATGGAGGAGTGGATTGAGCAGTGCCTGTCTCCAGAAAAAAAGCACCTAAACGACGACATGCAGAACTACGTGAAGAGCAGGGGCCTATACTACGAATCGAGTTCAACCTATCCTGGATATGTTTTGAGTTATCCGGTTGACTTAATCCAAAACAAAGCCGCTCTCGCTAAACTGTCCTACAACGCTGGCTATCAACTCGTTCGCTCAAGCCAGCCGTGTCCTATCTAGTTAGGTGCGCGTTCACATGAAAGGGGTGGTATTTGGAGCATTCGACCAATCACAAACATGGAGAAGCATACTAACAGCGCAGCATCATACTTCCTGAATGAAAAGTCAACTATAATATTAGACATTTGAAGAAGTTAAACTTTAAACATCCATGACTTAAACACTTTATCCAGGATAAAAGCCACAGAGCTGCACCTGCAAGGTGAATACAGCTGGTAACAGAACAAGTGTTTCAATGCGTACAGGTTTATGATATCACTGCCCCGTCTAAGACACGAGTGAATCTGACTTTAATTACATTTGACTCGAGTGTTTCGTCAACTTAATGTGTTGCTTAAAATAATACTTATGCATACAGTATGTGACACTGTGAGTGTTGCACGGCCAGATACGGCTCAGCTGACTCAGATAAGGAGATATATGATACATTATGATGTGATATGATGTGATATGAATGATAATGGGACACATCGACGTCTGCACTCACAGTGCCGCTGACTGTAGGCTACGTAATGTTACTTTGCTCCGGTTACTTATGTTGTGGCAGATATTTAATTAAGCTTTCTTAACATAGCCTAATAGTATAATAGTTATAATAGTCAGATTTCTCTGAAGATGGGAGGTGATGTTCTATTCATTTTCACGTTCACGCAGTCGGTGATTTTGGCCGGCCGTCTTTCCTGCAACCGCAGTTTAAACTGTATTTCCTCTGCACACTGAGCTCTGATTGGTCAGCAGGCGTGGTGCTTTCGCTGAGTTGATCTCTTATCATGGAACATATCCTGCTTCGGAGCACAGACTAGGTTCCAGGATAAGTCACCATGGAGATCTAGCCCGCTAAAAAGTGAACCAGCTTTGTAGTAGCCTACCGGAAATCCCAGAAGTTATTTTGCTAAACGAAAATCCTGCTTCGTAGTATACCCCCCAGGTTAGCCGCTAAGCATAAGTTACCATGGAGATCTAGCCTGCTAAAAAGAGGACCAGCTTCGTAGGACCGGAAAGCCGGAGTTTTCCCTGAATTTAGCCGGCTAAGCGAAAATCCTGCTTCGTAGTATACCCCCCCTGGTAGACCAACTGGAGAAGTTGCACCATTCAAAAGCTTTCTCACGCGGGTCTAGAAACAAAGCAGAGACATGATGACCGTTAGTGGCCACAGGTGCGAAAGCTCTCTCCAGAGCTACTGGAAGCCCAATCTCGGGGACCGGAGAAAGTGGAGCAATATTCTGACCACGCCAAGCAACAGCCAGAACAACCTCAACCTATACAAGTGACCACGTAAGCCATGCTACTGATGCTGGACAGGTTTTCAGTGGGTGCACAATAAACGGCAACATACAAATTATTGTAAATAAATAGCCAAATAATGGATCAACGCTGTCTGTCTAATACAGGGGTGCCCAATACGTCGATCGCGATCGACCGGTCGATCACAAAGGTAGTGTGGGTAGATCGCATGGCATTGAAAAAAAAAATAAGGGAAAAAAGGTCAGCCAGTCTGAGTTGTATTGTGCCATATGGGTTCATGCAGTTATGAGGGGGCCTCACCTCCTGATCTGAAGCGCAACCACCTCGCACTATGTTTTGTGCAGAAGGCAACAGAGGGACTATTTTATTTTGAACATAATTATTTACTAATAAAAACTATTTAAATTGGAGTGTGTCTTTTTCTTTCATATTGCCATACTTTGTTAACCGTTTTATAAAAGCAATAGCTGTTTTTAATGTGATATAATGACCATATCGCCTACCATGGCATGTCATGCTTAATTAAATATTATATATATATATATATATATACTGTATTATAACTATTGATGCATTCATGTCTCTATTATTTTAATTTTGCAGCTGGTAAAATAACATGATTTACTGCCAGGTAAATATCCTTTAGTCCTTTACCTGGCCACAAATGAGTATATTTACTCTACTAATATTATATATATATAATACTCAAGTAAAGTAATATACCTCAAAGATTTACCTAAGCACAGTCCTTGAGTAAATTAACTTTCCATCACTTTGGGTACACAGGTACACATACAAATATAGAACAAAACAGAAAAGCAAACAAAAAAAAGGTATCATTTCAAATATCATATTTGTCAAATACAAAGTTATTTTTAGTTGCATTTTATTGCTATTTTTTTTAATAGTGGAGCCATATTGCTTTAATTGTTGGTAAAATAAAAAGTATTATAATCCAATGTGTTGATGATATTGCATAGATGCCATTTGTGGCCACAGAGGGCGCTGTTTAGCAAAGGTCAAAGCATAGACAAAGGGTTAGGGCGAGGGTTGAAAGTTGTGTGTGTGTGTGTGTGTGTGTGTGTGTGTGTGTGTGTGTGTGTGTGTGTGTGTGTGTGTGTGTTTCCTTACGTTACAGTGAGTTATCTGATCCTCTTCTCTTTTCCTCCGTGAGAAGCAGCTCAGCAGCAGGAACAACAGAGGTAAATGAAGATATTTAACACTTATTTTATTAAATTGTTCTTTAATGGGATTGTAGCCGCAGCGCTACACCTGTTTTCACTAGTTAAGTGTTTGATATTTTACTTATTGTTCTTGTAATCATGAAAGAGATCAGTTTGTTAGTTTTTCCATTTTCCAGTGAAGGCGTTTTTGTTGTAGTTTTCTAAAGATCCCCTTGTTTATGAGACGAGAAGATGAAGACCTTCACACATTATGTTTGGTTTCTGAAACATTGCTTTCTTTTTATCTCTTATTGATTTATAATTGAATGTCATTTACTTTAGATGTAAAGAAAACAATCCTGTTGTCTCAATTTGAATATGACGACATGGTCAATCAGACTCAGACTCATGTTTATTATCAGGTTGAGAAATTGTGTTTGACACCCCAAGCCTAAAATAACTCTTAAGTGCTTTTTTTTTAATGCAGGAATTGAATTGCCAAGATACAATGGAAACAGTTTTCAGTTTGTGAGGGAAGATATGCAGAGTTCCTGCTGTCCTGATGTCAATGAGGAGCTCGTTCCACCATTCATTCCCACTGACACTTTCCCTCAGCCACAACGCAGACTCTCTGCGTTACATTAATGCACACAATGTACACAATATCAGGTATTTTATTATTACTGCACATTTTTTTATTCCATTCTATTTCAATGTAAATACTGTTTTTTTTATTTTACTATATTTTATTATTATTTTTAATGTTGTTATAGTTTTCTTAAAATAGTTCTCTGTTTTACATTTTTGTTGTATGCACCACGACACCAAGTCAAATTCCTCGTACGTGTCAGCCTACCTGGTGATAAACCTGATTCTGATTCTTATTTAGGAGCCATGATAGCAACCAGGTGAGTTTTGGGGGTTACCTGGGTCACACTCACAGTGAGGGAGCAGCAATCTGATTGGCTGACGTTGAGCGATGTGCACAAGCTAGAGTTTAACGGAGGCCAGTGTCTTGAATTGGATTATTGCATTAACTGGCAGCAGAGATGGCAAAAGTACACATCCTTTACTCAAGTAGAAGTACAGATACTCGTGTTTAAAAATACTCTGGTAAAAGTAGAAGTTCTGACTAAACTTCATTATTCAAGTCAAAGTAAAGAAGTATGGGCTTTGAAATGTACTTAAGTAAAAAGTACCCATAACTACCAGCTGTTTTAAAGAGTACCTAACCTCCCTGTAACCAGCCTGTGTTAAAAATGTAAGAAGTAAAAGTAAAAAGTTGTCAGAAAAATAAGTAGTGGAGTAAAGTACTGATTCCAGAAAAATGTTCTTAAGTACATTAACAAAGTATTTGTACTCCACCACTTCCCACCTCTGACTGGCAGCTAGTGGAGAAGTGGAGGAGAGGAGGAGAGGAGGAGAGGAGGAGAGGAGGAGAGGAGGAGAGGAGGAGAGGAGGAGAGGAGGAGAGGAGGAGAGGAGAGGGAGAAGTGGAGGAGGTTGAAGACCAGTCTGGCTGCAGCATTCTGAATTAGCCGTAGCATTCTGATGGCGTTTGACAACTCTCTGTATTTTAGACCAATCACGACCAAGCCAAGTTTCTACAGTCTCTACTATTTCTACTTTTTATTCTGAGACGCGTCAGTGAGGAAATAAACATGAATAACATGAGGAAAAGAAGCAACTTGTTTTCAGTCTGAAGAAACCTCTGTTCTTGTGAAACTGATTGAATCAGAAATGTTAGTTAGTTTATTATTTGACAGCATTGTAACATCTGTTTGCTCTTCTCTCATTACATGTGATTGTTGCTGCTTTAATAATCTGAGTGATATCATTATTAATATTAATGCACAGCTCTATTGTGACATACATGTTTTTATATATTCATAGTGCACACATTACTTTGTCTTCTCCATTATATATTTCACTTTACTATATATTATTATATTGTATTAAACGTCTTAGCTGAATACTCAACTCTGATTGGTCAAATTAGAAGTCTAAGAGGTTGTTAAAACTCGATAACACACCGCTGCCAAGAAATCAGTATTTTAGATTGAGATGAAATCCTTTAGAGTTTATAAACGTGTGCATTTGATAATCCACGCTGAACAGCAATGGGTCGTCCTCTCTGTTTAGGCTTCTCCTGGGAAACTGTGTATAACATTTACTCTGTATTTAAATACTTAGAAATCTCTTTAAAACATGTATTTTATTCCCTGACGAAGAAGTCTGTCAGAGAGTTACTTTAAACCCAGTAGCTCTGTATGTTTCATATGATTATACAAGTTTAACATTTAAAAATGGAATGTAATAAAACCTTGATTTCAATTATTTAAAATCAATATTGTCTGGACTGGAAATTAAAATGCATTTTATTTTGGATCTGATAAATGATTCGCTGCTCAAACTTCCAGTTGGATTAAACATATTTTTTATTTATTTTCCCATCATGCACAAATCACAAATGAACAATTTATAACGACATAGTTTCAATAAAACAGAGAAGGTTAAACTATAGCCTGACATAAAGATCTGAATCTGGGTGAGATCATTTAAAATGTGAAGAATATATATCTCTTATTTCCTCTAAAGGAAGCAGTTCAGCACATTTGATGAACATGATGTTACTTGGATACAAGTGTCAGCTAAATGCACGTGTTTCAATTTAATAAAGGTTGACAGTATGATCAAAGAGCAGATTATCAAACTCAATAACAACAAGAATAAAAACATGTTTAGAATAAAGAGACAGCAGGAGGACAGGTTCAGAGGTCAGTGAACGATCCCTTTCAGAGACGAACATCACAGATATAATGATCCTGTTTATCTCTACCTGCTCTGATCCACTGTCACACACACCTTCAGCGGTAATATCTTCACTTCGTCAAAAGTGAGAATGTATGGAAACATCTTCTCAGTGAAAGTGTGTGTGAAGGTGTGTATGTGTGTGTTAGTGTCAGGATCAGAGAACGACAACTTTCCTCCGTTCCAGTCCAGATTCACTTTGACCCTCTGGAACACCTTCTTCAGGCTGAGAGTAATGGGTGGATCTGATGGTGAATATGCTGAGTATTCAACTTCATCACCTTTATACTTGAAATATATTCTCCATACTCCAGACCGTATGATTCCCTTCCTCTGGACAGACTCTGCTGACACACCCAGTGACCAGAATGTACTGTCTGTAACCTGGACATCCCAGCTGTGAGTCCCTGAGTTAAAGCCCTCAGAGCTCAGGACAAAGGGGTATTTATGAAACCTCTCTGGATTATCAGGAAGTTTCTGTCTCTCTCCTCCTCTCACACTGGTCAGATCTTCAGACAGGAGGAGTTCTGGATGAGCAGTGTTTGGGTCCAGGATGAGAGGAGAGTAGGACACCATGTCCTTCATCTTGCTCCAGATGTTGAAGCTGAGGTTGCCCAGGTGTTTGGCCTGCTCTATCAGAGCACCTGAGGGCAGCTGTGGGTCCTCCAGCAGGGGGCGCTGCAGCCTCTCCACTGCAGCCTTGTAGTTGTGCAGGAAGGAGACATCTTCATCTCTCAGCTCCTCCTCTGTGGCTCTGACTGTGTGAGAAAGAGCTGTTATCCCTCTGCTCACAGCCTCCATCTTCTCCTCCATCCTCCTCCTCTTCTGCTCCTCTTCCTCCCTCAATGCAGCCATCCTGGCCTCCTCTTCCTCTTCTAGAAACTGGTGAAGCTTCTTGAACTGCTCCTTAATCTGCTTCTCTGTGTGTAGAGCCTGGACCTTCATGTGTCCTGCTGTTTGATCAAACTTCACTTTAACTCCTTCAAAGAGCTTCAGTTTATTCTTTAAAGGCTGCAGAGCTTTCTGGAGCTCCTCTCTGAGATCCTGAGCAGCTTCATCCATGGGTCTGAATCTGTGGTTGGTGTGTGTTCTTGAATCTCTGCAGACGACACACATTGGCTGCTGATGGTCCAGACAGAAGAGATTGAGTCTCTCAGAGTGCAGACTGCAGAGAGCCTCTGGAGATCTCTGACCTCTCTCCAGTAAGAAGGTCTCACTCATGTTCTTTAACACCAGGTTACAGGGAGGTTCATCTTTGGAGGATTTTCTCCGACAAACTGGACACTCCTTTACTTCTTTCCCCGCCCACCAGGTCTGCAGACAGGCTTTACAGAAGCTGTGGCTACAGGACAGAAGAACAGGATCTCTAAAGACGTCCTGACAGACGAGATCTTCCTCTAACCTGGAAGCCATGTTGTCTCTGAGTGAAGCTGAAACACAGAAGACAGGAAGTTCAGTCAGTCATGGCTCCCCTCCCCCTCCTCTACTGACTTCACTGAAATTAACTTTGACCTCATTCACACCAACGGTGTTTCAGGGCCGGTTCGGAGCTAGAGCTTGAAAAGCACCGGGTTTTCCTTCACACCGCAGCGGAGCAGACTCTTATCTCCGGAATCCGGTTCGTTTCAAGCACCAACAAATTGTCCAGCTAGAGCAAAAGCACCGCATACGTCACGCTTACGTCGAGGCGGGGGCAGGGGCGGGATCAACTCCTGAACAACAACAAGAAGCCCGCGTTTTATCTAGCTTGTACACAACGATGGAGAAACGTAACAAGCAGCAGTGGTCCACTGAAGAGACCAGCTACCTGCTGGGAATCTGGTCTTCCGAAGAGGTACAGAGGAAGCTGGAGCACAATCGGCCATTGTTGTTGTTGTTGGTGTCAGCTGTGAGGGGTTTCAGCGCGGTTTGGCTTTATGAAGCAGGCACGCAAACGGTTACGTCATGACGCAAACGATGACGCAATGACGCAGCACCAGTCGGACTCTGGGCGGTGTGAAAAGAGTCGGAGCTAAACCGAAGAAGCAGTTCTGAACCTGAAAAGCTCTAGCACGGAGCTTGAACCGGAGTTGCGTTGGTGTGAATGAGGTATTTGAGTTTTGTTTTGGAGACTCACCTTCAGGGGGTGGAGTGTCCGCAGGTTGAAGCAGCAGTGTTGGAGTTTCCACTTTTCTCTCCTGTAGCTGAACTCAGAGGAAGTTGTTTGGTCTGAAGGTGAATGTGATCGTCTGTTTTTCAGTCCGTCTGTCTCTCTGCAGTGAGGGAGAAGAACAAACTGCATGGTTTCACTTTCCAGTGAGTCAGTTGAGGGAGGAACTCTGTCTCTCTCATGTAACTCAGGGAGTGTCTCAGTCTAAAGGGCTGTGTCATTGCTGATAAAGGTTGTAGTGGAGTGGTTGAAATGATATGGCACATGTTGTTGGAGATAAATGTTCAAACCGGAGCCACAAACCACCAGGAGACAAGAGTTGCAATTTATTTTCCTCATTCATCAGGGTATTCAGTTGTTGAGATGGCTGTTGCCAATGGTTCTAGTAGAAAGGTGAACAACACTGATTACAGCATTTGCACATTGAAATAATACTTATATTATTTGCACATTAAAGTTAACAAATATGTCTGCCATCATTTATATTGAATTGGAACCCAAATTATATTTATCACTACATTGAACAACAATACCATTGAGGTGACTCAAGTGCAAAATACAAGGAAGATTCTACTTACATTGGTGAAATCAAAAGTCACTCTGGTGTTCTTAACAATTATAGGAAGAAATGCATGCACGTTAAAGCACCCAGATATTGTTCTAAACTGTATTAAAGTAAACAGGTATTATCTTGAACTGTATTGAAGTGAACATGTATTATTTGGGACTGTTTAAAGTAATCCTATATATCTAAACCTTCTTACTTACACTCCATGACCCAGAGACCCTGACACACACACATACACCTCCTGTCTCCATGCAGCACACACACATACACTCCTTAACCCAGATATCAGCAACACACACACACATATGCCTCTGCTTATCAGCATGCACACACACACACACACACACATACACTTTCCCTCACTAACACACACACATGTTCTTTTTCCAAGGATTCTTGCTGGGGCGAATAATCCCAAGCACCAATATATCGGTGTAAAATGTTTGATACCAATATATCTGTGTACAATGTTTGATACCAATATATCTGTGTACAATGTTTGATTGTTTTAAAATAATAGTTTGTGTGAAACCTTCCCTGGGAAATTAAAGGAGTTAACCCAGGTATAAGATAAAAAGTGATTCTGACCTTGTATAGTTCCGATGCTGTCACGCTCTGTTCAGAAGAAAGATACTTTTTACCAGAACTCTAATTCGTTTAGGAGTAAAATGGGACGGAAGAGCCGACACATCTCCACCTCCAAATATGTCCATATATACTGTTGTTTCTTCATGCAAAGGGCCCCCTGTTTCTGACTGGCTGGTCCCGATACCTGTATCGCACAGCAGTAGAACTGGGAGTCCGGAGTACTCTGTAAACTTGTATTGGTGTTTTTTACCATTAAAATCTGATTATTGTTATAACTTTATGCCGGTGTGTTGAACTCCCTCTTTTATCAATCTGACCAGGCTCATCTAACGGACGGCGCGGAGCACAGGTGGGCTTTGAGCCACCACTATTGTGTCTGCTCCTACAATCTGGTGACCTGCCGACGTGATGAGTGCTGGTCACTAGGAGTACCACCGACAGCCAGCGGACGAATTTCAGTCCAGGGGAGGACACCTGCACACCGTTGACAACTAAATCAGGACGTCCAGATACAAAGGTGAGCAGACACCTGTTGATTGTCAAAGTCTGTGATTGGCTATACTACAACACATTTAGAGTTGTCAGCGACGTTCTCAGTGTCCTTAGTCATGGTAAAAAATACAATACTGAATAAAGTGCTTAGTCAGGTATAGAGTCCTGCAGCTAAGGCACTGAGTGTTTGAAGAGTCTGGTATAGAGTCCAGTACCTTTAACTCACTAAAGTAAGAAGGGGCTTAGAGTCAGGTAGAACAGTCCGGACCTAAGGCACCGAGTTAAAGTGCTTAGTCAGGTATAGAGTCCTGCAGCTAAGGCACTGAGTGTTTGTAAGAGTCGGGTAAATAGCTATAAGCAGGGGTGCACATAACTTTTTTGCCCTGGTTCTCAAAGGAGCACCTGGAGATGTTGCTTGGTGCTCATCCTTAAAATGAAATAAACCGTAACTTTTGAGGGGTCTTGACTTTATTTGCCAGACACACGGCACTGAACACACGTGAGGTGAACACAGAACACACATGCAGAGGTGAACACAGAACACACATGCAGAGGTGAACACAAGACAACATTAGCACGACCAGTAATCCTACAAGCTGTCATCACTACCCTCCTGACTGTTCTCCTCACTGTCTTCCTCTCTGTCAGACATGGTAGCTGATGATGTAGGCCTACTTCTTCCTCTCTGGTTGAGTCTGCGATTAGCTGCTTGCATCCACAAGTCAACAGCTGGTTTTGGGTCGAAAGTCTCTGTCATCTTAGACAAGTGGATGTAATCAAATAAGTATGTGAACATAACCAATAACCTACCATAGCCAATAACAAATGAATGTAACTTATTGTATTTGTGTTGTTCATTCATATCTTATTTTACCTTAACATTTATTTATTTATGCATTTTTGTTTATCTCTCCAGTTTTAAAGGATCTTTTTGGTTACTGTCCTATAGTATACATTGGAATGATTTGAAACCTGTTTATCCCAATAATTATAAAGGAGTGCCTTGGAAATATGTGTTTACATAAATTGTGACCAAACCGTTTGAACTTAGACTAAAGTTAACTATCTAAACACTCAAGAGTCCTTTACCGCAGTGGTTCCCAAACGGTGTGCCGCGGCACACTGGTATGCCGTGAGACAAGTCCGGGTGTGCCGTGGGATTTTGTGACAACCATACGTTATTATTGCAATATACAACTACACAAAAATAATTATTTTTTAATTTACTATATCAGTACTTTGTAGGTTTATATGTACGTAATCTGCGCGACTTGCGCGTCCACATCTCAACGTGCAGTGCTGCATAAACATGGCTGAGTCAATCAATCAATCAATGTTTATTTATATAGCCCAATATCACAAATGTTACATTTGTCTCAGTGGACTTTACAGTTTGTACAAAATATCAGTATGACAATACGACACCCTCTGTCCTTAGACCCTCACATCGTACAAGGAAAAACTTCCGGAGAAAACCCACAGTTTAAAGGGAAAAATGGGAGAAACCTCAGGGAGAGCAACAGAGGAGGGATCCCTCTCCCAGGACGGACAGACGTGCAATAGATGCCGTGTGTAAATTGAAAAGATAATACATTTGCAACATAGGTAGTCCAAATGTTTGGAAATGCATGTGTGTATAATAGGAAGATGAATCCACAAGGATATCCATCCAGGGCCTATGATCCAGGACCACAGCCACGACTCAAGATCCAGGGCTCGCGATCCAGGACAGAGGAGCGCAGGATCATCCATGACTCCGGATCCCGGCGTATATAGACACCAAAAAGAAAGACATTTGGGGAAGCTGGGTTAATCGGAACATGAGAGTACACAGGTATAGACAGAGAGAAGGAAGA
This sequence comes from Gymnodraco acuticeps, assembly GCF_902827175.1. NCBI lineage: Eukaryota > Metazoa > Chordata > Actinopteri > Perciformes > Bathydraconidae > Gymnodraco > Gymnodraco acuticeps. Next base: position 279,790 of record NW_022992237.1, on the reverse strand, counting down.
AGTAAGATGTCCCCCGACAAACTAAGCCTATATCAGCAAAACTAGGGGCTGGATCTAATCAGCCCTAACTATAAGCTTTATCAAAAAGGAAGGTCTTAAGCGCACTCTTAAAAACGGATAGGGTGTCTGCCGCCCGAACACAAACTGGAAGCTGATTCCACAAATGTGGAGCTTGATAAGAAAAGGCTCTGGCTCCCATTGTACTTTTAGAGACTCTAGGAACAACCAACAACCCTGCATTCTTGGAACGCAATGCCCTAGTAGGACAGTAGGGTATAATGAGTTCTTTAAGGTAAGATGGCGCCTGCCCATTAAGGGCTTTGTAGGCGAGAAGAAGAATTTTAAATTCTATCCTGTGTTCTATAGGGAGCCAGTGTAAGGCAGCCAGAACAGGAGTAATGTGGTCCCTTTTCCTAACTCTGGTTAGTACACGAGCCGCAGCATTTTGAATCAGCTGAAGCGACTTGACTGACTTCTTGGTACACCCTGATAATAAAGAGTTACAATAATCCAGCCTTGAAGTAACAAATGCATGGACTAGTTTCTCTGCATCGTTTTGAGGCAAGATATGCCTGATTTTTGCAATGTTACGTAGATGGAAGTAGACGGTCCTTGAAATTGATTTTATGTGGGCGTTAAAGGATAAATCCTGATCAAATATAACACCAAGATTCCTTACAGTCTCACTGGAGGCCAAATTAATGCCATCCATAGTTAGTATATCCTTAGATAATTTGTTTCGTAGATTCTTCGGGCCAAGTACAATAACTTCAGTTTTGGTCGTGTTTAACATCAAAAAGTTTAAGGTCATCCACGTTTTTAAGTCCTTAAGGCAGTCTTGAATTTTATTTAGATGATTAATTTCATCAGGCTTGATTGATAAATATAGTTGAGTATCATCCGCATAACAATGAAAGTTTACAGAATGATTCCTTATAATATTGCCTAACGGAAGCATATATAATGTGAACAAAATAGGTCCGAGCACTGAGCCCTGTGGCACTCCATGGCTAACTTTGGTTTGCGTGGAAGATTCATCATTGACACGTACAAACTGAGAGCGTTCAGATAGATAGGACCTAAACCAGCCTAAAGCAGTTCCCTGTATGCCAACTAAGTGCTCTAGTCTTTGCAATAAGATATCATGGTCGATAGTATCAAATGCAGCACTGAGATCGAGCAAAACAAGAATAGAGACACGTCCCTTGTCAGAGGCTATTAGAATGTCATTTGTGACTTTAACCAGAGCTGTCTCTGTGCTATGATGTGTTCTAAAGCCAGACTGAAAAGCTTCAAATAAATGATTGTTTTTTAAGTAATCACACAACTGTTTTGCGACCACTTTCTCAATAATTTTTGAGAGGAACGGAAGATTAGAAATAGGTCTATAGTTGGCTAAAACCTCTGGATCGAGGTTGTGCTTTTTAAGAAGCGGTTTTATCACTGCTACTTTGAATGATTGTGGAACATAGCCTGATAATAAAGACATATTCATAATATTTAATAAATAAGTGCTAATTAATGGAAAAACTTCCTTCAACAGCTTAGTTGGAATTGGGTCTAACATGCACGTTGATGGTTTAGAAGAGAGAATCATTGAATTTAATTGTTCAAGGTTTATGGCTGAAAAGCATTCTAGTTTACTATCTAGTGTAATATTAGAACTTACGTTTCCGGGAGCTGTTGATAACACTATACTGGTCAAAGGCAAGAGGTCATTAATTATGGCATTATGCCATGGAGCTAATCTATGTTGTTTTATTTTCTTCTTTTTCAAAGGAGCAACAGAGTCTAATTTTATTCGCAGCGCATCTGTAGCACTATCAACAACATGATCAATTTGGGGTGGTGTACATTTTGTATAAGTTTCCTCCCTTACATGCAGACATGCTATCGAGTTAAGTATTGGTGGAATCTCTTCCTTACATTTGGCTATAGCACTAACAGATAGGTTTCTGCTGCAGGAGCTTTTGACTAATGCTTTGTAGTCTAGTAACAGTACTTCAAAAGTTACTAAGAAATGGTCGGATAAAGCAGGATTATGCGGTTCGACTAATAGTTGCTCAATTTCAATACCATAAGTCAGAACAAGGTCGAGAGTGTGATTATAGCAGTGGGTTGGTTTATTTACACTCTGACAAAAACCAACAGAATCTAATATAGAGTTAAATGCAACAGTAAGGCTATTTTTATCATCGTCAACATGAATATTAAAGTCACCTACGATAATTACTTTATCTGTTTTAAGAACCAAAGTTGATAAAAACTCAGAGAATTCAGATAATAATTCTGAATAAGGACCTGGTGCACGGTACACTGTAACAAATAAGATTGGCTGCAAAGTTTTCCAGGTCGGATGCGTAAGACTAAAAACGAGACTTTCAAAGGAGGTATAATTTAATTTTGGTTTAGTATTGATAAGTAAACTTGAGTCAAAGATGGCTGCAACTCCACCTCCTCGGCCCGTGCCTCGGGCAATAGTCAGCGATAACTCTCGAGGGGTGGAGGTCTGCCCATTATTTTGAGTTCGTCCGAAGAATAGACAGGAATGTGACGGTGAGGTGCAAACTGTGTCCAGGCCAGAAGCTGTTATCCACTGCTGGAAACACCACGTGGTCAAACCTCAACACACACCTGCAAAGAACACATGCTAAGGTGAAGCTACCGCACAGCTATTTGTTGTTTGTTTATATCACGTGGTCTGTTCTTCTTCTCTGTCTTCCGGTTGTTGCCTGTTTTGAATGACAAATACACACTACCGCCGCCTGCTGGTAAGGAGAGTTGTTGCCACTCACGCATGCGCAGTTCGTACGTGCTCGGCGAGTAAAGTAACGAGTTACTTTATGTAGATAGTAACGAAGTATTGTAATATATATATTTGTTTTTAAAGTAATATGTCATATATTTAAAAAAATTAGAAACGACCCAATCTCTGGAGTTGGCGTTCTCTACTCTGGTTTACATGAAGAACAACAGGAGGTCACGGCTCTCTGTTGAACAGGACTTGCGAGTGGCCCTCTCCTCAGTGCCACCAAGGATTAAAAAATTCTGCGCTCCCCGACAGGCACATGTTTCTCACTAATTTGTAAGTCGGCAAAAATATTAGCACATGTTTCAATGCTGATTGCTTAAATGTCTGGTTTAAATGAGTGTGTTGCTGCTTTGATGAAGCCTAATTTGATAACGTTTTTAATTAATTTCTGAAATGTTTCGTTAATAAATAGTAATATAGTTGTCTTTGTCACATTTTATTTGGCATTAGTAAATAATTATGCACATTTACAGATATTTTACATGATATGAGTGATAACACGTGTTATAAGGGCTAGGTGTGCCTTGAGATTTTTACTTGTCCTTTGGTGTGCCTTGGGCACAAAAAGTTTGGGAACCACTGCTTTACCTCACTGAGCTGTAGTTAACTTATCAGCCTCTCAGTCTGACTGGAGAGGACTCTCCCTCCACATTATTGTAGAAACATCTTCTTCTTATATCCGTTAGAGCAGCTAGCACCAGATTCTAATAACAACAGCGCTGGTACCGGTGCACCCTCCCTCTCTCCCTCTCTCCCTCGCATTTTGGCTGTGAGCTGCGGGCGCCAGATAAGCCAACATCCCCCATTTTCATCACTTACAGCGCCCATCGTACAGGGCAAATGAAACGTGTAACCGGGGTGAAAAGGGTGTTACATTTACTTAATTATGAATATTGTTACATCAAGGCCGAAAATTAGGATGAGCCCCAACGGTCAAAAATGTTTTTTTCCCTCCCAGAACTGCCAGCGCAGCACCTCCCCAGGTCTGGCGCCCTAGGCGAACATCTAGCCAGCGCTACGGGCCGGCTCCGGGTTCATATCATAGGTTCATATGCAACTCGCAAATATCTTTCTCTCTCTCTCTCTCTCTTCTCTCTCTCTCTTCTCATCTCTCCTCTATGTTCTCTTTTCTCTTCTCCCTTATCTCTCTCCCTCTCTCAATGTTGGTACGCAAATGCGCTTTGTTTCAAATGACCCGGTGCTCTTTTTTTGGCGGAGGTGCGCATGCGCACCTGCGCACCAGTTATGTGCAGCCCTGGCTATAAGTCCCGTACCTTAAAGAGCCTGTGACACGAGTTTCCCCCATCATCCAAACCCATCAATTTGAGTAAATATTGTCCCCTTGAAAACCGTTACTGAACTGATTTTGGATATTTGTACTTTGATAACCATTAATCTGTCCTTCAATGTTGACCATTTTCTGGATCTGCTCGGGGATTCTTCAAGTCCCGCCAAATGATGTGTGACGTCATTGCGGGCACAGCGCTCCAGCTGCACCGTTCAGGATCCCAGCATCTGCATGTAAACGCACGATGGCGCACACAGCAGCAAGCTCAGACAGCGATGACAGTTTAATGTTGAACGTGTCTGAGGCTCATATGAGGCTGAAGGATCGCTTTATGTTGTATCTGTTAGAAGTTTAGGAATTAGGTGCGTCAATATGGGCGATCATACGGTCATGTAGCCAGTGGTGGAATGGGACTAAAAATCATCCCGGGACTCTCGACCGGCCCACTTCGGTACCGCTAGTAAATTGTCAACGGGGGGAGTGGGGGATGTCAGGGGCGGCGGGTGCTGTAGATAGTAAATGTAAATATGTAAATATTTGTGTCACTGCATCCTGGTAAAATACAAATATAATGCAATGTCTGTGTCTTTGACATTAGCGCTGCTAGCCACCTGTGCCCTGTCCTACGAAGCCAGTTCAACAGACCCTGGATATGTTTGAGTAACAAACAAACTAACAACAACAAACTAACAAACGAGATCTCGCTAAGCGGTCCTACGACGCTGGTTATCAACTCGGTAAATCAAGCCAGGGTTTCTCTCACCAGCTGAGAGCGCGTTCACGTCTAAGACACGAGTGGATCTGACTTTAATTACATTTGACTCGAGTGTTTCGTCAACTTAATGTGTTGCTTAAAATAATACTTCTGCATACAGTATGTGACACTGTGAGTGTTGCACGGCCAGATACGGCTGGAGAAGCTGACTCAGATAAGGAAATATATGATATATTATGATATTATATGATCGATGATCTGATTGATGATGTAATATGAATGATAAGTGCGACACGTCGGCGTCTTCTCTGCATACGGCAGTTTAAACTGTATTTCCTTTATCCTGTAATATGACTTGAGAGATTTAAACTCCGCACACTGAGTTGATCTCTTTTCTATAGACAATGGAGGCGGGCAGCGTCAGGTAAAAAAAGTTATTTAGCCTTCCCAAACATGAGCCTCACGCGCCGCCTATGGGGGATGTGCTAGTGACTTATCCGACCGGCCCACTTCGGTACCGGCCCATCGGGATTCGTCCCGATGGCCAGTCCGCCACTGCACCCAGCCCACGTAAACTGTCAACGGGTGGACCTAGTGTCCCGATCGGAGTGGGAATAATAATAATCCGTTTATTTTATCCATTAATTTCCCCAACATTGTGGTAAAAAACCACACGTTTAATCCATGTTGGTGTACTACAACTACAAAAAACATCGGTTTGTTTTCTCATCAGGAAATGCAGACCGGCTCAAACAAACAATTTGTAATCATCATCCTCACGATCATTTAATGTATCATATGTTCGCCGAATTGACATGAAAGCACTAATAAATGTAGTTTCATCCACTTGAGTTTACAACTACAAAAATAATCGATTTGTTTTTATATCACATCCTACGGGAGGAAATTCAGTAGCTCTCACTACCGATTTTTAATCCTAATGTAATCATCATCTTCGCCGAATTGACATGAAAGCACTGACAAATATGAATATACTGTAGTCAACTTCATTACAACGTTATTAACGTGCCTAAACTCAGTAATTCACCATTTCTACGCATGACAACACACTTTGTCCGTGTTTGGCTCTCTCGCCGCACAGTGAAGCGTTCCCGCATTGACGTCACTTCCGGCTTCCCCCAAAACTTCAAAATGAGTCGAAGGAATTTCCCCGCGATGTTCGAAATTATTGATATTTAACGGAACGGTATCGCTTTTTCTTTTTTAAACTGACGGTTCGAGATTACTAGTAGCCCAATATTTCATTGCACAACAGTTGTTGGGATGCTGTCACAGGCTCTTTAATTTACTAAAAAGAAAAAAAAGTCAACCAGCGAGAGCGTGAGGTAGTTTAGTCCGGCACGGCTGACTCGCTGGGAAAATTATGTACTATAGACTGAATATTATATGTGGGTTTTCAAGAGGAGATACGCAACTTTCAAAATCAATTTGAAACGACCGGATCTCGCAAACTCTTGCTGTGGGGGTGATCTGAACGGCTAAACGTGACGATAAAGGATTTTTTTTTGGTTTGGGTTAATCTCCTTGTGTCGGTCGCATCTAGGGGTGTCGAAGCACCGGCAAAGACCAGAATTATCTGTTGAAATATACATCGCACAAAAAAAAGCCGGACAGAATGTATAAGGGAATAAACTCTGTGTGATCTTTTTACGTCGAATCTGTGTAATAATTGAGAAAATAGAGCAGAGCAGGAGATACACAAGACAATTGCAGAGCTGAGAGCTTCATCAAGACAGAGGAAGCTCATTTGTGGTCAGCTACTGCCCTCTGGTGGCGAACAGGGTGTAACAATATTCTGGGATTGGAACTCTGAATTCAGAATAGAATATAGGACGACAAGATTTGTCCAGTGTATTAATAAATACAAGTAATTTAGTCAGATAATAGTACGAAGTCATAATGAAAGGAGAATGTGAAAAGAGTGATTTAGGCGTTCCAAGTCCCGGAAGCTTCCGCGAACAATGGGAACATACTGAGAGATTGATTCTCAGTGGAATCAAACAGAGAGAGAATAAAAAGGCTTGTGCAGACCTGAGGTTCCTAAAAAATAAAATGATGGAAGAGGACAGGGTAGGAGGAGATGAGACTTTAGGAAGTTTAAACTCAGCGCTCAATGTTTATGAGCGACAGCTTGTGAAGAAACTCGGAAACCTAAACGGGCAAAAACCCGGATTATTTGGGCGTAACAAACTAAACAAAAAGAAAGAGGAAGTAGATAAATTAAGGAGGATTTGCCATAACGCAGAACTCGCCATTAACCTGTTAAGCCCGAAGGTCCCCGCCGGCGGGGACCCTGGGTATTTTTTTCACGATACTGTGTCTCAGGGGATCTTAATATTTAAGAACCTATTAATGTGTTATACCAGATTAACGGAAATAATCTCAGCTAACTGACGATACAAACCATGTTTACCAAAAGAAAACACAAATCTCATAAGAAGCATCTAAATTACCCCTGAGCGAAAAATGCTAACGGACATTGGCACAGAACTCAAGATAAAAGTACCCTTATTACTTATCATAGCTGCACATACAATATATCCGATTAAAGCTGAGACTCCATAGATTATGTAGGTATATAGTATCATCACTGAGTGATCCGGACTCGCGACAGGGGAAGCAAATACAGTCATCACAACACGTACCTTTACGAAGCTTCTAGGGAGATCGTCTCACAAGTAGCTGTCAATCTGATCAAAGTACGTGTTCAATGGCATTACAATGAGAAAAAACGCGGCTGAATCTGTTAATCCATAGGTTCTTAACGTCCATGTATAAAAAACTGATTGAATTTATAATCCATAATTCCATTTTTATGTAAAAATCGGAGAGTAAATGCTAGTTGCTAATGGTAGCCACCACAGCTAGCTGCTGTTTCCGGTCTCGGCGATGCAGCAGTCTCACACATACACATGACCAAATAAGGACTATGTGGGAGTTTCCCTCGATTCCATTGGCTCTGACGGTCAGAAAGAGATGTCACATGTCAAAATCGAGCAAGGGGGGCCAGAGATATGGAAAATCCACCCAAGTGGCCCCAGAAGAGGGTTTTTTTTTGCTAAATCTGTCTAAAAAGGTCAAATATCACTTGTTTTGCATCAATCTTGATACAGGGTACTTATTATATGTTGTACTTTGGATTCCTAAAGCTTTTAGTCTACTAACCCATCATCCAAGGTTAGTTTTCACTATAAGTACAACATATTTTTTGGACGGACACTATAATTTACAGTTTTTTACCATGTTCAATCTGAATTTTCTTTAAAATAAAAAACATCTATATTGAATCTGACTTTTCTACATCCAACTCACAGGTTTATTATTACTTTGAGAAAAAAGATTATTAATTTAACCCTTTTTAGAAGGGAAGATATGGTCATTTGTTCTGGGAATGTCATTTTCGAGCCTGAAACCTGAAAAACAGGCTCGGGGTTTAACAGGTTAAGGGAGCAAATATTACTACCCTCCCAGCCAAAAATCCCCGAACCATGATAGCAGCCCAAACACAGGGAGGGGAGTTTCAACGCTCTAGTGACGTTGGCACACTCCTGCTCCCTCAAGACATTAAAGAAACACCAGTCTCAACGCTTCCACCTACGGATGGAGAAATATTTGACTATGTTGCAGAACGTGTCAATTTGTTTAGGAATATAAATAAAGAGGGCACGGCACAGAAAGCTAGCTCAGAGGAGAGGTCTCCAGCAGGACCTATAGGGGACCCGTCTGCTCCCATCTTGTCGACCCTCCTTTACCCGGACCTGGCCGATCAATCTAAGAACCCACCCCCTTATGCTCTCCCTACCCCAAGCGCGCCACCCGTGACTAATTTACAAATGATGGTAGCAGGCACATCATCCGAGTCAGAACAAGAAATAGCAGCTATAAGAGGGGGACATTTTAAAATAGTGGGAAATGTAGCATTGACTCCTTTAAGGAACACTCCCACTACAAAGACAAGATCAGAAGGTCAGAGGAACTCTGCCTCATATGGAGGGAATGAAGGACAAAGGGAGGAAATAAATGAAACCCTACAGACAGCGTGCACCACCCCAGAACAGATGCTTTTTTCCTCAGAGGAGGAAAGCCCATCAGACAAAATAAAGGCAGATAGAGAGTGAGAGCGGTTTGTTTCCATTCTGGAAAATATTACAAGAAGCCACGCAGACCCAACACAGGAAGAAGTACTCCACATGGCAGAAAAACTAGAAGAAAGGGAAAGACAAAAACAGGGAAGCGACAGAGAGGGTAGAAGCCCTGGAGCAATAGCTTATATAAAAGCCTGTGAACAAATAGGAGGAATGGAGGGTGCTGAGAGGGAGCCAGTGAATCAGAGGAGAAGCATAGATAGACAAGACAGCCAGGGCAGAACAGAAGACAGATGCTCTGAAGGGGGGGGGTCAAGTGACCCTTTCAGAAGTAGAGGAGCCCAGAGGAGGAGCAGCTGGAGATGAGAGTGATAAGTGTTACACTGGAGCAGAAGACACAGGACACAGAGATAGCTATCAGGACACTGTTCAGCATGGGTTAAAAGAACAGGAAGAGGACAATTGCAGAAAGCGTAGGAACAAGGTTAAGAATATATCTCTGACAGGAACAATCACTGAACTGCCTGAAGAACAGGTGCTTACACTTCCCCGTAGGATGTTAAGATCCCAACACACCTCAGAAAACCCCACGTCTCATGCCTTTATGGGTCCAGCATTACAGGCGCCTTTAGTGGCTCTCCCCAGTGGGAATATCGTTTACAATCCTTTCACACTAGGAGACATACATGCTATAGTTGACAAAATGCCCCTACCTACTGAGGGAGGGAGACATTGGATGAGTAGGTTTGCTGATATGTCAGTAGGACAAACAATTTGCCTTGGAGATTTCAGGAGGATATTAGCACAACAGACTTCTCACTATGAGGTAGAAAGAGTTGAGAAAAGAGCAGGAACAGAAAAAATGAATGATGACAAGCCCATCTCTTCCAACAACATACACAGCTTGCTGAGCATGGCAATGAGAGAACATTTCCCACAGACAGGTGGAGGTTACGGCTCACTGTCCTTCACATTCACACCTGGAGAGGCCGCAGCAACCATGTTGCTCAGGTCACGCCAACAATACACAGTGGCCACTGACTGTAGTCCTGATAATAATGACCAACATGTGCAGATGTTCCGTAAAGCGATAATGGCAGCAATACCTGCCGAGATTAAAACTCTTATGGAGGACAACCCAGAAATAGATCACATAAACACACAGACATGGGAGCGTCATTTGGCCCATCACTTAGGCAAATTTAACAAACAACTCTCAAAGAATAAAACCGAGGAAGAAGAGTTGAGGGTGCAACTACTCCGTACTCAGCTAGAAATAGCCCGAAAAACAATTCAGAATGAAAAAAAAGGTGTCAAACAGATGATTGTTCATCCTATGGCGCCAGCAGAGCAGGCACCGGAGCCACAAAACCCACAAGGGGGTTTTCCCCACCCAGGTCTGTCATATAACCAGCCCCAAAATGGCTACAATAATGGTTTTCAGCAACAGAGGGGCGGGTTCAGAGGCACAGCTAAAGGTAGAGGAGGGTTTGGAACAGCTCCTGGAGTAAACCAATATCAGCAAAGGGGGTGTTTCATCTGTGGACAGACCGGCCACTGGTACAAGCAGTGCCAACAGGGACCCCCACCACAGAGAGGACGGAGACAAGGGGGACAGAGAGGGCATGGACAAGGGAACAGATCAGACACGCCCCATGAGGCAGCCACACAGGCCCAGCACCAGGACCAAGGTCACGTTGCACCCAATGCGATGGCCGCCCCCTATGGCCAGTTTGTCCAGAACGAACAAGACTATTACCCACCACAATGAGGTCGCCCAGAGAACTCTGAATGTATGGGCTTAGCGGATCCATACATGGACATGACTGTAAAAAACTCGAAGTTACCATTCCTTGTTGATTCAGGAGCTAGATATTCAACTATCAACTCCCCCATCTTCAACACGTGCAAATCAAGGAATACAGTCTCAGTCATAGGGTTTTCGGGAGAAATAGAGCAAGTACCGCTCTCTACGCCATTAAACACCAAAATAGCAGGCCAGATATTTTTCCATCAGTACATTCTGGCACTCCAAAGCCCGGCTAACCTCATGGGAAGGGATGTTCTTGTCAAAGCTAACGCCTCCATCCTCTGTTCCCCCGACGGAGTAATAATATCGTTCCCAGACGGCACTCGCCTCAATTGTTCAATATCCACCATAAAGTCAGGTTCTCAAATGATGTTGGCCCAATCCACTGAAGCAGAAGCAACTCAGTATGCAACTATATACTGGGGGTTGCTCGACCGGCCCCAAGACAATAAACCAGGACTATTTTCCATTTTTCAACAATGGAAGCCGTGGATTAACCTCCTCAGGCCTTATGGTTCCCCTCCAGACCCTCCCCATCTGACGCTGAATTATGATAGAAAAGACGACTAAAGTTATGAACATGCGTATGAAGCAGAGGTGTCTATGTCCATTTGGGATGTAACCACAACCAATTTATTTGTAGGAGAAGCAGGGGTGGCTGCATCTGTTGAACTCACTGATGAACAACTCTATTGGTACCGTATGTCAGCTGAAGCTACACCACACATTTCTTTAGCTATCAGGAAGGGCTATGAAGCTAAAGAACTTGGTCCTATGGTCAAAACACTGCTAGAAGTTGAGGATTGGGAACCAACACAGATAGCAGCACTCACATTCTCTCCTTCACACAAAGCTTATGCTCTAAAACTCTGCACTCAGGAATGCATCTTCATGGAAAGACACGAAGTGGATAGACATCATGGTAGGGAGAAGACTGACCATTCATTCACTGATGACATGTTGCGTGACCTCCCACCTGACCTGTGGTCATCTGACTCTCATGACGTAGGTTTCTGCTCAAAGGCTGCACCAATAACATTTGAGTTGAGCAGCTCTATGCCTGTAAACCTATCACACTACCCTGTTAAACCACAGGCCAAAGGGGGTATCAGCGAGGCAGTTGAGGGACTAAAGATAGCGGGGGTGTTGGAACCCTCACAAAGCGAGTGGAACACTCCAATCCTCCCGGTATCAAAACCTAGTGGGGAGTACAGAATGGCTCATGATTTGAGGACCATTAATGCTATCACGACTACAGCTCTGATACCAGTTCCTAACCCATACACAGCTATCTGTAACGTCACACCTGAACATACATGGTTCACCTGTATTGACCTGGCCAACGCTTTCTTCTGCATACCTCTAGCAGAGAGTATGAGACCTATTTTTTCATTTACAATGGGCGGGGAAAAACTGCAGTACACAAGACTACCACAAGGCTTCAGTCTGTCTCCAGGAATATTTAACAAAATACTCAGGGAACAGCTAGACGGCGTTTCATTGCCAGAGGGGGTGGTATTGATCCAGTATGTAGATGACCTTCTCATTGCAGCACCCTCCGCAGCCTCTTGTTTAGAGGCCACCAGGAACCTACTGGTTCGCCTCCACGCAACAGGGTTCAAGGTCTCTAAGAAAAAGCTACAATGCACCCGTAAAGAGGTGACATTTTTGGGCAGAGTAATCTCTCCAGCAGGTACAGGCATGTCAGCAGCACACCAGGAACACATTTTAAACCACCCCAAACCCAAGACAGTCAAAGACATGCTATCTTTTCTGGGTCTCACAGGCTACAGCAGACACTACATCCCAGAGTATAACCCAAGAACAGCTGAGCTCAGAACACTGATCAATGAGAAGGGCATGCGCAATCTCACTGCCACACTGAACTGGACACAAGCTGCAGAAGCTGCATTCATTTCTCTCAAACAATCCATGTCCCAGGTCACCTCTCTCGCCTCTGCATCCTATGCATTGCCATTTTTCCTTGATGTTTCTGAAAATGAAAACACAGTAAATGGTATTCTATTTCAGAAAAAAGGGGGATGTAGGTCAATACTGATGTACATTAGTATCACACTGGACAGAGTGGAGAACAGAGAACCTCCATGCACGAGACATGCAGCCGGTACAGCACGTATCTTAAACAAGATTTCACACATTGTGATGAGACACCCTTTGACAGTACTGACAACACATAGCATTGTCTCTTTTGTGAACTCAAGTGCATTCACAATGACTTCCACCAGACAGACCAGGTTAGAGAAAACTCTGACAAAAGCACACATCACCTACACACATGAAGGGGTTAACAGCGCAGACACCATGGTTAGCGGAGAACCCCATAGGTGTGAGGAAATAATCATCCAAGATGTGAAGATAAGAATAGATCTCAGAGACGAGCCTATGCCACATGCAGAAAACCTGTTCACAGACGGCTGTTGTTTCAGACACCCCACTAACGGGCTCCAAGCGGCCTACGCAGTGGTAGGTCAAACAGCTGAGGGACAGTTTGAGGAAAGAGCAGCAGGAAAAGTAACAGGGAAAGTCTCAGCACAGTTGGCAGAAGTAATGGGAGTCATTGCAGCATTAGAGCTATCAAAGGAAAAATATGTAAACATCTATACTGACTCAGCATATGTTCATGGTGTCATACATGTGGAAATGCGCCAGTGGATGAGAGCAGGATTTGTAACATCCACCAATACCCCCATCAAACACGAGAAAGAGATCAAAAGGCTTGCAGAAGCAGTAATGTTGCCCAACAAGCTAGCTTTACTCAAGTGTAAAGGTCACAGCACGGCAGACAACTACTTGACTTGGGGTAACAATGCAGCAGACAAAGCAGCTAAAGCCAAAGCAGGGTATACACCCTGGTTTCAAATGTTAGTTGCAAAATCTGCTGACTTACTGCCCGCAGTAACAGATGATACTCTTAAAGAAGCTCAAGCAGAAGGGTCGACTCAAGATAGAACAGTATGGTTAGACAGAGGAGCTACCGACAAAGACGGGATATGGTACTCCCCAGATGGGAGACCAGTGATACCCCCAGGGTGGATAAGATCAATGCTTAAAGAAGCACACGGCCCAACACATTGCGGTAAAACTCAGATGAGCAGACACCTGACTCACTGGTGGCACCCTTACCTACCGGACATGATAGCTAAGTACCTGGAAGAATGTGTAATTTGCTTAACCCACAACATCAGAGATACTGTAAAACCACACCAGGGAAAGTTCCCTTTACCTAAGATGGCAGGAGAAGAAATCATCATTGATTACACTGACATGATTGACAAAGTAAGAGGGTTCAGGTACTTACTAGTTGTGGTAGATGCATACACAGGTTGGCCAGAAGCTATGCCATGCAGGAGAGAGGATGCAGACTCAGTGATCAAATTCCTAGTCACACATTACATTCCACTACATGGGTTTCCTAGGAAAGTGAGGTCAGACAATGGCAGCCATTTCAAGAACCATGACCTACGCACAGTAGAACAGTCCTTAGGACTGAGACACAGTTTTGGAGCAGTCTACCATCCACAGTCACAGGGAAAGGTAGAAAGAATGAACCAGAACATCAAACAGAAACTCAGCAAAGCATGTGAAGAGACAGGCATGAACTGGCTAGATGCCTTGCCTCTAGCCCTCATGTCAATCAGAAGCTCCATTAACAGAGGGACAGGTTTCTCCCCATTTGAGCTGACACATGGCCATCAATTCCCGGGCCCTGGAGCCTTGAGCGTAGGAAAGGAAGTAGAGGTCATGTGTTCAAAACCATACTACCGGCAACTTAAGGGCTTGGTATCAGGTTTCTCCACACAGGTTACGGACGCCAAAGGGGGACCCGAGAAGCACGAGGCCAACACAGCAGAGTTCGTCTGGCTGAAAGTCATCAGGCCTAAGTGGCTCAACCCCAGGTTTTCCGGCCCCTACCGAGTGACCCAGAGGACATCCCATGCCGTCCGCCTAGAAGGAAAGGGGGACAACTGGTACCACTGGAGCCAGTGTGCGGTCGGGAAAACACCTGCGAGGACCCCAGACGACATCGGGACGGAGCATCGGGAAGACGACATCGGGACGGAGCATCGGGAAGACGACATCGGGACGGAGCATCGGGAGGACACGGGCCGGAGCATCGGGAGGACGTCATCAACGGGCCGGAGCATCGGGAGGACGTCATCAACGGGCCGGAGCATCGGGAGGACGTCATCAACGGGCCGGAGCATCGGGAGGACGTCATCGGCGGGCCGGAGCATCGGGAGGACGTCATCAGCGGGACGGAGCATCGGGAAGACATCTCTCCAGCATCGACCCGGAAGCCGTCATCAGCGGGCCGGAGGAGGAGGAAGACATCGCTCTAGCAGGCAGCCCAGAAGCCGCCGTCAGCGGATCGGGGGGGACAAAGACACGGCAAGCCAGGGGATTCGACTCTCCGCTGAAACAGGTTGATATAGCCATTGGAGTTTGTTTTAATATCCCATTTTTTGAGGAGTTTGTTTGAATATCCCATTTTTTGAGGAGTTTGTTTCACTATCCCATATTTTTGAGGAACTCTGCTTCACTATCCCATATTTTGAGGAACTCTGTTTTAATATCCCATTTTTTTGAGGGACTTTGTTTAATAACCCATTATTTGAGGGACTTTGTTTTAATATCCCATTGTTTGGAGGGACTCTGTTTTAATATCCCATTTTTTTGAGGGACTTTGTTTAATAACCCATTATTTGAGGGACTTTGTTTAATAACCCATTATTTGAGGGACTTGATTTATCCCATAATATAAGGGATTTGTGTATTTTTTAGCCCATTGTTTAGGGTTTTGGCACATCTGGGTCTCAATCTCCCTCAGGGGGCACATTTTGTATTTTGGGGAGCCAAGGTACGATCGCATTGACCATTGGTAATATACGGTTTAAAGATACCAGAAGAAGTGGAGCTAACAGCATAATTATGGACGGGCACTGGAGAATGCTAGCAGGCCTGGGCCTCCTTTTTACCATTATGGTAACGACAATTTTCATTGTCTGTGAAACTAATGATGTTCTTTTTCCAACACCCGCCCCTGAGGAAGAGATAGTAAGGACCAAAAGAGGGACTAGAGTAACCAGCCTTATGTCCCCAAAAATAACAGTCACTCTCCAAGAAGGTAGCGACGGAATAGTGGACATAGATCTGTGCGCGATCGCCCCATGTTCCAACTCTGACAAATCATACTCAAGTCTCGCTAAATATGTCTGCCTCACCCCAACAGTATGCAATATATTCACCGACCGAAGGTCCACAGGTGCAAGTTATGCCTCTGATTCTCCCTTTAACAGGGAAGATAAGGGATCTATTACTCACACCCGAGGATGTAAATGCGAATCCTGATCTTATGTACTAGTTAACTCTGGTCCCACAGACTGGGGATATATGCCTAAATTCAAATCAGCAAGGATTGTTGCGTCACAAAAAACGTAGAATGAAAGTCATTAGAAAGAACCCTACCTCTCCCTGTTCTACAGGAAGATGCAACCCCGTCTTAATTATCCTAAAAAGGGTTGAGATCAGCGATGCAGGTCTATATATTTTGGCAGCACATGCAGGAAACAAGTCACCCCAAGGTCTGTTTAAGATAGTTGTCACTCCAAAACCAGCAGTAACTCGCCCAACTATAACCGAGGTACACTATCTGTCCAAAATCATCTGCGGAGATCAATGTACTAGCGAAATTGGCGAAGTTGAACCACTAGACATAATTCAAATGGCCACGGGTTTTACTGATGATAACCTATGGTTAAAATGGGTGGCTGGGACTGCTCACGAACAAATGGCAGGTGATTGTTTAGCTTGCGCGACCGCTCGTCCCCACTTGATAACTGACCCAGCTCCTCTCTTCCCTTCAGATACCTGGGGTTACAACTGTATGTTAAAACTTACCCAAATGGCTAGCCCATCAAACTGTACAACCTTAGCCAGCCTTTTCCCACCGATTAATAATGACACGAAAACAGGACCCTTTACTCCAAGAAAAGGCAGAGGGGGATACACTTGTTTCAAATTAACCAGCGCCTCCCCTAAATTTAATCTGGGTAATGTTTCCTCTGACTGGTGCAACAGCACTCTAGCAGGTAATATGGTAGGCCATTGGGCCAGGGGTGGACTTTACTATTATTGTGGCGGCCGACGGTTGTATACCAGAATTCCGGAAGCATCAATAGGACTTTGTGCAATGACCCGCCTCCATGCCCCTTTGACATTACTAGGTGATAGGTTAATTCCCCTCGATGCGAAACACGTCTCGAACGGTCAGTTAGCTAACCGACGGCGAAGACACGTTTTAAACAAAAGAGACGCAGGGGTCAACTTTGACCTTTCCAGTAACTCCCCTACTTACATTGACTCCATAGGAGTCCCTCGGGGGGTCCCTAATGAGTACAAATTAGCTGACCAGATCGCGGCAGGGTTCGAAAATATTCCTATCATTTCAGCTATTATTCCCATTACCCCTAACAAAAATGTAGACAGGATTAACTTTGTACATTACAATGTCCTCCGTTTAGCAAACCTCACTAGGGACGCAGTAGAAGGCCTAGCTGAGCAGTTAGAGCCTACCTCCCTTATGGCTATACAAAATAGAATGGCGTTGGATATGCTTCTGGCAGAGAAAGGGGGTGTTTGCGCAATGTTCGGTGATATGTGCTGCACGTTTATTCCCAACAACACGGCGCCTGACGGCTCCGTGACTAAAGCCTTAGAGGGTCTACGCGCCCTATCTAAAACCATGCATGAACAATCAGGGATCAACAATCCTATGGAGGAATGGATGACAAACATGTTTGGTAAATGGAAAAGTTTAATAATGTCTCTTCTAATGTCTGCGGCTACTTTTATTGCCATTTTGGTGACATGTGGTTGTTGTTGTGTTCCTTGCATCCGCTCATTGTGTGTTAGACTCATCAGTTCCATCATTGAAGGAAAAGCTGCCTCTTCCCCTTCGTACCAAATGCCCTTGTTGGCTTACGCGTCGGACGGGGAAGAGCACGATGACTCAGCCGACAAGGACGAGTTTTTTTAACATATTTTGGTCTCCCTCCACTGTCATTAAAAGTTGTTATGATGGACTGTTTCTAAAGGTTTAACAGTGCTCTAAATCCCAGCTTCTGATGGATTTATATAAATGTTGGGGAACAGACAGTAGGTTATGTTTCAAATGCTGTGTATCAATTGATCTCTGAAGGTGAGTTCAAAAGAGGGGTTAAAGCACCCAGATATTGTTCTAAACTGTATTAAAGTAAACAGGTATTATCTTGAACTGTATTGAAGTGAACATGTATTATTTGGGACTGTTTAAAGTAATCCTATATATCTAAACCTTCTTACTTACACTCCATGACCCAGAGACCCTGACACACACACATACATATCCTCCTGTCTTCATGCAGCACACACACATAAACTCCTTAACCCAGATATCAGCAACACACACACACATATGCCTCTGCTTATCAGCATGCACACACACACACTTTCCCTCACTAACACACACACATGTTCTTTTTCCAAGGATTCTTGCTGGGGCGAATAATCCCAAGCACCAATATATCGGTGTAAAATGTTTGATACCAATATATCTGTGTACAATGTTTGATTGTTTTAAAATAATAGTTTGTGTGAAACCTTCCCTGGGAAATTAAAGGAGTTAACCCAGGTATAAGATAAAAAGTGATTCTGACCTTGTATAGTTCCGATGCTGTCACGCTCTGTTCAGAAGAAAGATACTTTTTACCAGAACTCTAATTCGTTTAGGAGTAAAATGGGACGGAAGAGCCGACACATCTCCACCTCCAAATATGTCCATATATACTGTTGTTTCTTCATGCAAAGGGCCCCCTGTTTCTGACTGGCTGGTCCCGATACCTGTATCGCACAGCAGTAGAACTGGGAGTCCGGAGTACTCTGTAAACTTGTATTGGTGTTTTTTACCATTAAAATCTGATTATTGTTATAACTTTATGCCGGTGTGTTGAACTCCCTCTTTTATCAATCTGACCAGGCTCATCTAACGGACGGCGCGGAGCACAGGTGGGCTTTGAGCCACCACTATTGTGTCTGCTCCTACAACGCACAAACAGGACCTATGGAGAGGTGACAAAGCAAGTGGTTTGGTGCCTTGCTCAAAGACTCATCGGCAGTGTCAAACTGGCCCCTCTCCAGCTACGTTACATTACATGTTCATTTGCTGAGCCTTTGATCCAAAGTGACTTACATTAAATACAAAAACATAGTGAATTAAACTCTGAATAACAAGGAAAGTGCAGATATATTCACTTCAAGCAAGTCATCCCATTGTAAGTGCTGAATTTGTTACAAGGCCTAAGCCAGGTGTGTCAAAGTCATTGTATGTGGTCCGCAACAGCTCGCAAAGAATATAAACAGTTTATTATACATGCCGCTTAACAGTAGCACTGTACGAATAATGACGATTGCATTTATATATTTACACATTTGTCAAAATGTAGTTGAGTTTTCATACATTTTGAACAAAGTGTGTGACTCACGCTCTCTGCTGTGTGACAGGAAATACAGTGACAATATTTAAAGAAATAGTACACACTTACAAAGAGTGAAAAATACGTTTTGCTGCTTCATAAAACCCAACAAAACATCCGAAATATCCCTTTAAAGCTACAGATATCCCACAATTCAGTGCAGCACTACAAATAATTTACACTGCTGTGAATTTCAGAAACGCTATTGCTCTTATTGTAATAAAACACAACTTTTCTAAGCTTAATTTTGAGAAAACTCATAATTTATTTCGGCCAATACGATATAAAAATGTTCAAAACAATCCAATACTCAATTCAGGTATTTCACAGTGGCACAGGTGATGTAGGACACAATAGAACATTGTAAACTTTAACACTTTAAATACATTTATTTGACATTATTTGGCATTGTCCTGTATTCAGATTTTACCCAGCTGTGTCTTCTGACCACACAAATAAATATAAACAATATTAACAAACATTTTAAATGTTCTTCACAAACAGAAGCTTGTCGTTCTTCTCGTCAGGTCAAAATATATTTAGTAAGATTATCGTGTAAATAGTTTTCTGACAAATCAAGTGCTATTGTACATTTTCTAGCATTCAACTCGTCTTCCTCTCCTGTCAAAGGTCTCTACTTTTTATAGAGATTTTACTGGGAAATTAATCTTTTATTAATTACAAAAATAAATGCTGTTGTTATTAAGCTTTTAATGTTGCATATTGCTGTAAAAGAAAAAGGTAGAAAAGCTACAACCGTTACAACTGTTACATTACGTCCGTTACGAAACTAACTAACTAACTAACTAACAAAGCTTAGATGGAAACATTTAAAGTGGACCTATCATGCTATATTTGAATAATATATTGTAGGGCCATACCTATATAAAACATGTCGGTGAAGTTTTTTCTTTGAAAATATCAAACAGATCATGCATTTTAGCCATGCCTCATTTCGCTCTATATGCTCTGTTCCAGACCTGTTTTTGCAAGGGCTGATTCTGTGACGTGGCTTTAATGCAAATGAGCTGCAGCTGACCACGCCCCCCTGCAGGAGAGGGGAGCGTGCTTTGAGATCAGCTGCTGGGCTGTCAGAAGAGGGGGAGGAAAAGAGATCTCCATCCTCCGTGTTTTATTCTTATATGATTATATAGAGTCGTTATTCATTTGTTTTAAAGCTCAATAAATAACAAAGAAGACCTTTGACCGGCACTTTTCTAGTTTTGTCCAGAAGATTTAAACTTTAACGGACATTGTAGAAAACCCAATTTGTGTTATTTGAGACTGAAGGGGATGTTGCATTGTTTTTGTTGCTTTCGTTGCAGTTTTATATATATCTTATAATGTAATTTAGGTGAACTTCTTTTTTCATTTATGCTTTTATTTTGAAGGCAAGTTCACGCGGCTGACAGGAAGTTGTTGTGGCATTGGAAACAAGGTGACGGAGAAAGTAATATGTTCTATGTAACGGCGGAGATAGAGAAGAATGGACTTTATATTTAAATGTTAGCACCCCCCGAAGAGGCTCAAGCTCTTACGTTGGGTCTGGAGTTACAAATACATTCTAATTAATCAGTAAAGTAAAGCCTACGACCATTATTCGGAGGGAAATGCTACAGACATATTGACCGGCGAAAAAAAATCTAACTGAAACTCTGCCGCACGGTCCCCTCGTTCCTTGGAAGAGGCGGAGAGGTGAGTGTTTTTCATCTGCTGGTGGACTACCGGAGAGAATTACAGCGAGGGAGGGATTGCAATGAATAACAACAGCAGGAGCAAACGCTTGCCTCGGGGAGGGAGAAAAAGAGCCAGAGCGGAGAATAAACAGAAGGGCAACCATGGCAACCGTGCACGGGAAGTCTTCTTCGCTGCTTTTGTGGCAGACTACAGCGCCACTTACAGGCCTGGCATGTGTACAACAGCGTCTCCAGCGCTTTCGAGCGGTCTCTCATTCCCCTGATAGGAGCACCCCTTTTCTGACGTCAGATTCAAATCTGTATCAGCTCCATTGCAGCCCCGTTTTTAGAGATTTGGGTATGGAGGAAAAGAGAGAGGGTTGTGTTTTCTGACACTTGGTGAGTTCCCTGACACACCGGGGACACATATTCATGTATAAAAGACGTACAAAAGTACATTTTGCATGATAGGTCCCCTTTAAGGTTAACTTCGACCTCCGGGGGGTCTTACTATGGAGGAGTGGATTGAGCAGTGCCTATCTCCAGAAAGCACCTAAACGACGACATGCAGAGCTACGTGAAGAGCAGGTAGACCAACTGGAAAAGTAGCGCCATTCAAAAGCTTTCTGACGCGGGTCTTGAAACAAAGCAGAGAAATGATGACCGTTAGTGGCCACAGGTGCGAAAGCCCTCTCCAGAGCTACTGGAAGCCCAATCTCGGGGACCGGAGAAAGTGGAGCAATATTCTTGCCACGCCAAGCAACAGCCTAGAACAGCGGTGTCAAACTCTATTTCATCGCGGGCCACATTAGAATTATGGTTGCACTCAAAGGGCCGGTGGTAACTTTAAGACTATATAAATATACTTAGATAAATATACATAATAAATATGAAATAATGTATATTTTTGCAATATTGCCTCTGCATTAGATTATTATCGGATAGGGTAATAACTTCATAATTAACTACGTCTGAAAGCAGAAGTCTAGGGCAAATCATTGCAAGTCTCTTCATTGTGCATGTCACAAAATTAGATGTATTGTGGGACATGTAGTTTATGGGCAACGTTCTCCTGTAAAGCGGCACGTAACATTATAATAAACTTATGATATTCTTTGCAAGCTCTTGTGGGCCACATAAAATGAAGTGGCGGGCCGGGTTTGGCTCCCGGGCCTTGAGTTTGACACCCCTGGCCTAGAACAACCTCAACCTATACAAGTAACCACGTAAGCCATGCTACTGACGCTGGACAGTTTTTCAGTGGGTGCACAATAAACGGCAACATACACATGAATTTAAATAAATAGCTAAATAATCGATCATTGTTCTCTGTCTAATATGTTCGCTAGCTGTTAGTGTTGTTGCATAGCAACCACCTCGCACTATTTTATTTTGAACATCATTATTTACTAATAAAAGCTATTTAAATTGGAGTATGTATTTTTATTTCATATTGCCATACTTTGTTAACCGTTTTATAAAAGCAATGGCCGTTTTTAATTAGGTATAATGACCATATACCACGGCCTGTCGTGAGCTATTGCTTAATTATATATTATATGACTGTCTTATAACTATTGATGCATTCATGTGTCTATTCTTTTAATGTTGCAGCTGGTAAAGGGTAAGATAACATTATTTACGGCCAGCTAAATATCCTTTAGTCCTTTACCCACAAATGAGTATATTTACTCTACTTCTATTATATATATAATACTCAAGTAAAGTCATGTACCTCAAAGATGTACCTAAGAAAAGTCCTTGAGTAAATCAACTTTCCATCACTTTGGGTACACAGGTAAACATACAAATAAAGAAGAAAACAAAAAAGCAAACGGTATCATTTGAAATAACATATTTGAAATTATACAAAGTTGCGTTTAGTTGCCTTTGTATTCCTAATGTTTTTAATAGTGGTGCCATATTGCTTTAAGTCTTTGTAAAATAAGATACTGATTCTCTTATAATCAATTATGTGATGATAATATTGAATATTGCATAGATGCCATTTGTGGCCACAGGGGGCGCTCATCAGCAAAGGTCAAGGCATAGACAAAGGGTTAGGGTTACAGGGTGGGGGTGTGTGTGTGTGTGTGTGTGTGTGTGTGTGTGTGTGTGTGTGTGTGTGTGTGTGTGTGTGTGTGTGTGTGTGTGTGTGTGTGTGTGTGTGTGTGTGTGTGTGTTTCCTTACGTTACAGTGAGTTATCTGATCCTCTTCTCTTTTCCTCCGTGAGAAGCAGCTCAGCAGCAGGAACAACAGAGGTAAATGAAGATATTTAACAGTTATTTTATTAAATTGTTCTTTAATGGGATTGTAGCCGCAGCGCTACACCTGTTTTCACTAGTTACGTTTTTGCTTATTGTACTTATTGTTCTTTTAATCATGAAAGAGATCAGTGTGTTATTTTTTTCCATTTTCCAGTGAAGGCGTTTTTGTTGTATTAGTTTTCTAAAGATCTCCTTGTTTATGAGATTACAAGATGAAGACCTTCACATATTATGTTTGCTTTCTGAAACATTGCTTTCTTGTTATCTCTAATTAAAGGTGGGGTAGGTAAGTTTGAGAAACCAGCTCGAGATACACTTGTTGTTATATTCCATGGAATGCTCTTAACATCCCGATAGCAATGAATATCTTAAAGGTGACATGTCATGCTTTTCCGGTTATTACCCGTCCCCTTGTGTTATGAAGGTTTTTCTGCATGTAAATGGTGTGCAGAGTCAAAACCCTCAAAGTACACCCTGTAGCGAGTAAAACTCTAACACAGAAAATACCTCCCCAAAACGCCTCGTTGGAGAAACGTCACTGTCCATTTGATTCTTCCGGGTACATCATGATGTCATGTCGTCCCGGAACTAAATGGACCAATCCGTGGAGCCGTTACGTTACTTCCGCGGAGCCGTTACGTTAAGCCCCCGCTGATTGGTCCAAATTGACCAATCCACGGACTTCCTCACACACTCAGTGCTGCAGGCAGCTCTGCTGATTTCTCCTCCCTGGCTGCAGGCTGATAACAGACAGTTGGGATCGCGGCAAAATTCTCCCTGCAGACCCATTCTCTCTGCGTTTATCAACCTTTTTCTTACTCAATATCAAGCCACACTTATTGTTTGTACTTCGGCTGTGACTTTGTGTGTGCTCAGGATGAGTTTGGCTGTGTATCGCTAAACAAGGAAATCACACCTCCACGGAGCTCAGCGCGATTCACAACGTCCCGACGGGTCCCGACGGGTCCCGACCAATCGGAGCACACTGGGCTCACAGGGAGGGAGGGAGGGGGGGGGGGGGGGGGGGGGGGGGGGGCAAGAGCTGCAACGAGCCGTTTAGTGGAGAGAGTGAATAATGCTGAATACACATACTTTACAGAGATGCTGTATGCGCAACCAATGTGAGTTTGGAAAATTGCACAGTATAAATCTATTCTAGTAGACCACAACAATGGAATTATGATCAGTGGAATATGGCATGACATGGGACCTTTAAGTGCTTTGACAAAAAATCCATACAAAAAAGTCATCTGTGGAAGCCGTAGCACTGTAAAAAGCACGACCAATCATCTGAGTCGGCCCGGCTAAAGTAACTGGATGGCCTACCTGCCTGTCAGCCTTCCATCTGGGCACAAACTCATCTCGTGCCCTCATTGGTCATGTGCGCGTTCGTGTGTGTTGGAGGAGGGGCTCTGTAAGGAAGTGGCAGATTTGTTCTGGCTGTGTATTTTCAAATTCTAGCGCACTCGAGCTGGTTTCTCCAAAATTACCTACCCCACCTTTAACTAATAATTGAATGTCATTTACTTTAGATGCAAAGAAAACAATCCTGTTATCTACACTGTAAAATGTTTGGCTGTAAAATTACAGTAAATTGCTGGCTACTAGTTACATGGATTTCACAGTAATTTACTGTAAATATTTCACAGTAATTTACTGTAGATATTTTACAGTAAATTTGAATAAAAGTACAACTAAATACTGTGACTTTGCAGTTGCCATGCCCATGGAATTACTGTGATATAGCAGTACAGAGCTGTGGTATTATGGTACCTTGCTGTACATACATTACAGTAATTACCTCTATTTTCACACTTTTACTGTAGGAGTAATGCAACACAGTAGCCAGTAATTTACTGTAAATATAAAAATGTAAATAATATGATAATATATTGTAAATTTGACTAACTGGGATTTTACCATACACAATTCAATCAGCTCAATCAACAAAGAAAATGCCTATTTTAACTTTGTATTACTCCATTGAAGTGCAAAGTACATTTCACAGTGTCTTGGACATGTTGTTACGGCCCCTACCTCTACTCCGCGGTAGTGGCTCACGCTGAGACCCGCAACATGAAAGAATACATGCAATAACCGGTACTTGGTAACGAGCATTTATTGATAATCAGCCGTTTGCTCACACAAGCGAAATGGGAAACAAAAAGAGGTCTGGAGGACTGGCCAAAAGGAACAAACAGAAGGAGGGAACCCGAGCCAGCCACACCACGGGCCATAGGACCCAGAGCTCCCCCCTAACCAGAAATCAATTATAAACCCTATGGGAAACAAAATAAAGCTGCGAAAACTGGACTACCAGGTCCTCCAGGCTAAACATAAACACATCTGCAAAAATATGGCGTACAGCTCAAAATGGCAAAGAGGTATTCTAAGGAGAGTGTCTCCCGGCATTAGGATAGGCGAGACATCCTTCTCCTCCAGCTTCTCTTTATATACACGGCTGAGTGGAATTTGGAACACCTGGGCAGAGGCGGAGCCAGGGGCAGACCAGGGCCCTTTCTCATTTCTCTAACTCCCCTCCTCGACTCCTATCCTCGACTCCTATTCTCGAGACTTAGTCCCGCCCACAGGAGATGCGAGCGGAGGAGCCGAGGAGGGGAACCGAGGAGAGAGGAGGGGAAGCAGCAGGCGGTTAGAGAAATGAGAACTCCTCTCCTCTGAGCGGTCATTTTAAAGAGACATTAATGATGACAGGAGGCACAGCAGCCTGATGGACAGATGTTCATGACCACTTATATATTTACTTTGATTCATTCACAGTGCGGTATAATGAGACAATAACAGGCTACAGATGCGGACACACACACACACACACACACACACACACACACACACACACACACACACACACACACACACACACACACACACACACACATATATACATATATGTATATATTTATATAAATATGTACAATTTCAGAATCAAACAGAGCACTCTCATAATAACGTAACACTATCAGAGACTGGATATATCCCTCCCCCCTCTCCCCTCTCTGGTCGCTACAATGAGGAAAATAAATTACCGGCCAAAAGTTGTATTTACATCTACGTACACACTGTACAACACACACCTACACAATGTACCACACACACACCTACACACTGTACCACACACACACCTGCAGCTCCTAAAGCATAATCAGGCTTCAGCCGTTGTGTATTTTATTATGTGAAGCACTAAATGGTCTTAGAAAAATCTGGACTCTTTGTTTGTAGATATCTACTAAACTAAAGCAAATAAAGAGAGTAGGCCTGTTATACTGAGTGATATATATTTTACATACTGCTCTGCTTTCTGCATGGACCTCTCAGCTGTTCTCTCTGGAAACATTGCGACGCGATGAAAGCAGTTAATAAAATAATATCCAGGGGATGCATGCAGAGATATCATTGGCTGAGATAAGTCCGGCCGTGCGTCACGACTTTTTGAAACATCTCTGTTCCCGGAAATGCATCCGCGAAGGAGCCGTGGAGGACCCATCAGTGTCTCCTCGGTTATAGCTCCTCCAGAGAGCCTCCTCGACGCTCGATCCTCGGTCCTCGAAGTGCATTTAGAGAAATTAGATGTCCTTCAACATGGCACGCTAAAATTCATTTCCGGGTCACTACCGGAGGACCGAGGAGTCGAGGAGGGGGATTTGATGAAATGAGAAAAGGCCCAGGTGCACCTGGGCAGAGGCGGAGCCAGCGGCAGACCAGGTGCACCTGGGCAGCAGGGAGACAGAAAAGAAAACAAGGAGGGGAGCACGTAACGCATGTCTACACAGACATCCACTCGAAGTCAACCATTTTTCTGAAGAATGTGCTGACATGGGGGTTTAAATTGCCATGCCTCTTTTTGACTTTCGAGCCCATCTCAGGGTTAAGGCCCAGGAGGCACCTGAAAGCAATAAGCCAAGACAACGATTTTACATAGATTGATATGTTGCATAGTTTATTTTAAGGCACATGCAGCGGTGCCCCTTTCAATTTAAGTAAAACCTGCACCAAAGAAATAAATTAGTATTTAAAGCCAAGCAAGAGCGATGAAAGCAAGAAAATCACTTAATGTGTTGTGTTATCACAGAGGATGGTCTGAATACAGTATTTTACTATGAAAAAATACAGTAACATATTGTGAAATCCTGGTAATCATTGATCCTGTACATTCACAGTAATTAACTGTGAATGTATTGATTTCACTGTGAAATTCAAAATTACAGTATTATATTGTGAACATCACAGGTAAAGACTGTAAAGTGGTAAAACAGTAATTTATTGTAAAATATTAGAGCTACATATTGTGAAATCATGGTAATGTTTTACAGTGTAAATGTTAGGATGATGACATTGTCAATCAGACTCAGAATCAGGTTTATTATCAGGTTAAGAAATTCTTTGACACCCTAAGCCTAAAATAACTCTTTAAAGTGCTTTTTTATCCAAGAATTGAATTGCCAAGATACAATGGAAACAGTTTTCAGTTTGTGAGGGAAGATATGCAGAGTTCCTGCTGTCCTGAAACATTTATTTTATTCCCTGACGAAGAGGTCTGTCAGGGAGTTCACTTAAAGGCAAGGCAAGGCAAGTTTATTTATATAGCACTTTTCAACACAAGGCAATTCAAAGTGCTTTACAAAAAATGAAAGAGATTAAGAAAAAGGCATTTAAAATCAGTCATTAAAAAGAAAAGCTAATAAAATAAACATTAAAAGAAAAAATACATGGATACAAGTTACAGTGCAGTCTAAGATATGAATAGTTCAATTAAAAGCAGCGACAAAAAGAAAAGTCTTCTTGCTGGATTTAAAAGTAGTCAGAGTTGCAGCAGACCTGCAGGTTTCTGGGAGTTTGTTCCAGATATTTGGAGCATAATAACTGAACGCTGCTTCACCATGTTTAGTTCTGACTCTGGGGACAGAAAGCTGACCAGTCCCTGAAGACCTGAGAGATCTGGATGGTTCATAATTTAGCAGGAGGTCAGAAATGTATTTTGGGCCAAAACCATTCAGTGCTTTATAAACCAGCAGCAGTATTTTGAAATCTATTCTTTGACACACAGGAAGCCAGTGTAAAGACTTCAGAACAGGAGTGATGTGATCCACTTTCTTAGTGTTAGTGAGGACTCGAGCAGCGGCGTTCTGAATCAGCTGCAGCTTCCTAATAGATTTTTTAGTGAGACCTGTGAAGACACCATTGCAGTAGTCGAGTCTACTGAAGATAGAAGCATGGACAAGTTTTTCCAAATCCTGCTGTGACATTAGTCTTTTAATCCTAGATATATTCTTTAGGTGATAGTAGGCTGATTTAGTAACTGTTTTAATGTGACTGTTGAAACTCAGGTCAGAGTCCATGACTACACCTAGATTTCTGGCTTTATCTGTTGTTTTGAACATTGCAGACTGAAGCTCAGCGCTAACTTTTATACGTTCTGACTTGGCTCCAAAAACAATTACCTCAGTTTTATCTTTGTTTAATTGGAGAAAGTTCTGACACATCCAGTCATTGATTTGTTCAATGCACTTACTCAGTGTTTGAATTGGAGCATAGTCTCCTGGTGAAATTGTTACGTACATTTGTGTGTCATCTGCATAGCTATGGTAACTTATTTTGTTGTTCTTCATTATCTGAGCCAGTGGTAGCATGTAGATGTTAAAGAGAAGAGGCCCCAAGATGGAGCCTTGAGGAACCCCACATGTCATATTTGTCAACAAAGTTGTTTCTGTCCTTTAAGTAGGATTCAAACCAATTTAGAACTGTTTCCGAAAGTCCCACCCAGTTTTCCAGTCGGTCTAGTAATATGTTGTGGTCAACAGTGTCAAACGCAGCACTGAGATCTAATAATACTAACACTGAAGTTCTGCCACTGTCTGTGTTTAAGTGGATGTCATTAAGACCTTTACAAGAGCAGTCTCAGTGCTGTGGTTTGGACGAAAGCCTGACTGGAACACATTGAAACAGTTATTTAAATGCAAGAAATTACTCAACTGTTGAAAAACAACTTTTTCAATGATTTTACCTAGAAATGGGAGGTTTGATATGGGCCTGTAATTGTTCATTACTGAAGCATCTAGATTATTCTTTTTTAAGAGCGGTTTAATGACTGCAGTTTTCACTTAAACCCAGTAACTCTGTATGTTTCATATGATTATACAAGTTTAAAATGTAAAAATTGCATGTAATAAAACTCTGATTTCAACGTTTTAAAAACAATATTGTCTGGAATGGAAATCAAAATGCATTTTATTTTGAGTCTGATAAATTATTCGCCGCTCAAACTTGCAGTTGGATTAAACATATTATTTATTTATTTTCCCATCATGCACAAATCACAAATGAACAATTTATAATGACATAAATAAAAACAGAGAAGGTTGAACTATCACCTGACATAAAGGTCTGAATCTGGGTGAGATCATTTACATAAAATGTAAAGAATAAATATATCTCTTATTTCCTCTAAAGGAAGCAGTTCAGCATATTTGATGTACATGATGTTACTTGGATAAAAGCAGAGATCTTCCTATAACCTGGAAGCCATGTTGTCTCTGAGTGAAGCTAAAACACAGCAGACAGGAAGTACAGTCAGTCATGGCTCCCTCCCCCTCCTCTACTGACTTCACTGAAATTCATTGGAGTCAGACTCACCTTCAGGGGGTGGAGGGTCCGCAGGTTGAAGCAGCAGTGTTGTAGTTTCCTAAGTTGTTAGTTTGGTCTGAAGGTGAATGTGAGCGTCTGTTTTTCAGTCTGTCTGTCTCTCTGCAGTGAGGGAGAATAACAAACTGTTTCCTGGGTGGATCCTGCTGGATCAAAGGTTGAAGTGGTGTTTGAGTTCAAATATAAACTGATTTATTGTATGTAAACTTGTAGGTGAAGTAGGCTCACGTAGTGTTTCACAAACCAAACTCATATATCTGTCAAGTCAATAGGCGCTTTCACACCGGAGTACTTTTCCCAGCAATAGTTCCGATAGTTCTTGGGATTTTGCATTCACACCAAAAAGATCTGGAACTAGAACCTAGTTTTTGCAAACCTTTTCACCCCCTTTCAGTCCCTGCTAGAGAGCAGGTACTTTCATTGGGAGAAAAAGGTTCCAATTTCTGATTGGCTGGGCGAATTGCAAACCACGCCCCGTAAAACTCAGAAAAGTTTTGTGAAGCCGCCATTTTATTTGCTC
Organism: Gymnodraco acuticeps; assembly: GCF_902827175.1. Classification (NCBI taxonomy): domain Eukaryota; kingdom Metazoa; phylum Chordata; class Actinopteri; order Perciformes; family Bathydraconidae; genus Gymnodraco; species Gymnodraco acuticeps. Next base: position 249,404 of record NW_022992237.1, on the reverse strand, counting down.
GCATTAGCATTATTAGCATTAGCCCAGCGCACCAACGGAGAGAGACTAACTTATGGCAACACAAAATAAAACATGGGAGCCAGTGGCGTAACTCGACGGTGCAGCCTTTGCAACGCACCGGGGCCCAGAGCCGGTCAGGTGCCCAATGGCATTGACCGGTTCACGCAGTCTTCAAAGTAACCAAGCAACCTAAATTCATTTGTAATGTGTCTGTCCAATGACTTTGCTCCCTTTAATGTCACGTGATACCTTGCGTGACGAGCGAACCGTTTAATCAACCTGTACTGTACTGTAGTTAGCAGCAGCAAACTTGCTGCTGCTAACTACATTATGAAAAATGTAATAGCTAGCATTTATAATGTACAGCAAACCAAAGCACAAGAGCAGCGCTCAAAAGAGAAAGGACAAGAGAGAGGGTATGTCTGTGCGTGTGTGAGCGCATCAGTGTGCGCTTATGTTTGGGGCGATGGGGGGGGGCACCAAAACAATATTTGCACAGGGGCCAATCACAACCTTGTTCCGCCACTGATGGGAGCGGTGGAGATGAGGAGGTGTCGGCGCTTCTGGCGATTTACTCGGAAGGCTTCAGTAGAAGCCAGTCGGACTGGCCCAGTTCCCAACTCCGGGGGAGTTTCATTTGCGTAATCCTCCCTCAGGGACTTATTCCGGTGTGAACGCGATCTACTACAGTTCCATTAGCCTCCTTTAGCTTAGCGGTGGTGCCGTGAAGTCATGTGACCGTGCTTCAGTTCCATTATAGCCCAACATTAGCCACCTTTAGCTTAGCGGTGGTGACGTGAAGTCATGTGACGAGTCCTAAAACCAGGAAGTGAGTTAGCATTTTACCACGTCCGGTTCCCTCGTCTCAGAGTCAATGGGATTTCTCCATAAGATTTTAGAAAATAGCTGGAATATTAATAATAATAATCTGTGGTTGACACGTTTAAGAGACGGATCACATTTTGTTCTACGGCATTAAATCCATCAGCAGTGACCCCACTGGTGATTTTTGAAGAGTTTACGTGTCTGAAAAACGATGGTTGTTACCAAGTGGCTGAATAGGACTACAGAAGTTGTGGAGGACGTTGTACGTCATTACGCCGAACACGTAAACTCTCCTCTGAGTTAGTTTCTGTTCTGCTTGAAAGCAAGTCCCTGCCTCCTGCAGAGTGTTCAAACAAACGCTTCAACCATTTGAATCTGTATGTTTGAATATCGATCTTAAGTTGGCGTGACGTTGAAGTCGTGCTGCTGGACTCGGCTGTAGTTCCTTTATAGCATAACGTTAGCCTTTTGCTTCTGGCTATTAGATTTATGATTAGAAAATTATAAAAGTAGGGTAGACATGCAGAGATTATCCGGCTGAACAAAACGTGCATTTATCAAACAGGTTAGTTTTCCACAGACCTTATTTCGAGCTATCTTCCAAAATATAAATCCCATTGCTTTTTTGTCGAGGGAACTCATGCGCAGCTTATTCCCGGGTTTTAGGACGCGTCCCTGCACCACACCATTTGACTTGGTGTTATGGTGCATACATAAAAATAAAACAAAAATTAAAAACAGAGATGGAAAACTATTTGAAGAAAACTATAATAAAAAAGCATTGAGCATATGAACGGAGGCGTGTGGCGCAGTGTATGGTGCGTAGGTGTTCGGATCAGGGGGTCACAGGTTCAAACCCCACTGCAGTCAGCATGTTGTTGTGTCCCTGAGACACTTCACCCCAAATTGCTCCTGTGGGGATTGTCCACAGTATTGAGTATGTAAGTCGCTCTGGATAAAAGCGTCTAACAAGTAACGTGTAATGTAATGGATGGATTCATGGATGTTGGGATTGGTAAACAATGTCCACCAATCCCAACACGCCTTTAAATGTAGTCTCATAAAGATGGAAGTAGATATCAAATGGTGTCTAAATGTCACACAGAGTTGCTAAGTGAAGCTTTCTGGCAGGAGATGCTGACGACACAGAGCCAGAACTGCTACAGAGAGCAGATCCAGAAGGAGATGTTGACCCGTTTGTCCTGGAAGAAACGCTACAGCCACCTGTACCCCTCCAACGATCCCCAAAACATCAGCACCGAGGGGACTAATCTGCCCGGCAACACACAGTGAGCTTTGAATTATTTAAAACTGATCTAGTTAATGTTGGACATATGTACATTGTTTATTACATAGGTACAGTGCAATTTGATACATATCAGTATAAAATACAACAACAGAAACATAACCTCAGGTCAAGTGTTTTTTTAATCCTCAAATCTACAATGTGAAGATCCTCCTCTCTCAAGGACACATTACACATACTTAAATACAGGAACATTATAAACATAGTTTTTAGTGTTTTTCAATGGAGGAGTATTTTAGTAGGTTGACCCTGAAGGCAGCATCTCCCTGGTTCATCCACAGAATGGGATTCAGAGATTTGACTGGGAAACTTTCCAAATCTCTTCAGCCCGTGTTAACCACAGACCTTATTTCAGGCTCAGACAAAGGAACCCAAAGTGCTAAAATGTTTTTTTCATTTTCGGGTTTTATATTTGAGTGAGCTCAACATGGGTGATTGAAAAACACATTGAAGTTAAGCATTGTGTAAAAGTGTCACTTGATACTTAGAGAGGTTGGATGAAGATTTCTAGGTTTCTAACACCTCGAAACTTCTGGGGCAAACATTAGCAGCGTATGTTAGCACACTATTATCTAACATTAGCACTTTTATGCTATGCTAGCTACTGAATGTATAAACATGCTGTATATGCTTTGTAATGACTAAAATGGTAAATAAAGTCCAACTCTGCTTTACAGATCAAATCGTTAACTGTTTCACTAAAAAAGTATGGTTTCATAAAATGGATATAAAGCTTTGGGTTTTCAAACAGTTTAGAGGTAGAGATGTGACTGGGTAACTTTGCAAAAAATCTCTTCAGCCCGTGTTAACCACAGACCTTATTTTAGGCTCAGACAAAGGAACCCAAATTGCTAAAATGCTTTTTCATTTTCGGGTTTTATGTTTTAGTGGGCCAGTCCTGAAAATTGTTAATTGCAGATGTATAATGGACACTTCTTGGTTAAACCTCTCGTGTTTCTGCTTCATTTACTAGAGCTGTCCTGCCTCCTGTCACCAGGACAAACAAGAAGCAGAGCGGCCTTCCTCTTCCTCCTCTTCCTCCTCCTCCTCATCTCCCTCCTCCTGAGATCTCTCCGGAGGGGGAGGGTCTTCCCAATGTCTCCCCCCTCATGAGGCCAGTCTCTCCAAAGACCAGAAACGCTCTCTACCAGGACTCATCGCACCACGTATGAATACAAGTTTGGGTGTTTCAAGAGTGGTTAAATTAGGTTTTTCTCCATAGTCAGTGTATGAGGTTGAGCCATGTTCTGCTGTGGGTATATTTTAGACTCCTAAAGCAGTTCAAGTGAACGTTATACTTATAGGAAATGTCCCCTCTTTACCTTAAAATAATGGACTTTGTTATCTACTGTATGCTCTATTCAAATCAACCGTGCTCCATGGAGAGAAACTGTCATTTGACCTTGCAGGACAGAGGGATTCAAGATCCAAGATTCAAGGCTTTATTGTCATTTGTACATTAGCTACAGTGTAGATATGTCAATGAAAATCTTAGTTCACAGGCTCCTCAAACAGTGCAACATATATATAGGACATCGAACAGATACAACAGATGAAATAGTAAATACAAATAAAATAGAAGGTTAGTTTGTGTTATTCTGTAACGTTGGTGTCCTCCGCAGGGTAAAGGGCGCCGCCTGTACCTGCAGAGACGAGGAAACATCCGACCCGAGGAGAAGTTTGACTTTCCTCTGCTCTCGTCCTGGGAGTACGGCTGGAGGCTGGGTGAGTTAACGAGGACATATCCTGCTGATGTTCAGGTGTATATCAGTGTCTGATACAGTATGACTTTAGCCTTTGCACTCCATTTACATGCACAAACGCCTTTATAACACAATACAGGGAAGGGACAGCCCCAAAAAGCATGTGCTCTATGGCATCAAATGACCGTCAAAGTAAAATAAGATAAGATGGACCTTTATTAATCCACGTGGGGAAATTCAGTAGTTGTTATGCTGACAGTTTGACCACTATGAAAATGTTGCTCCAAACCCTGGCACACTTTCCGGGAATTTGCTTATTCCTCAGAAGGAGGGTTGAAGAGAAAATGCATGTAAAGATATTGTTCAATGAAAGACATTTAAAAAACATATTGATGCTACAGATTAAAAACACATTAATATGGATGAAACTGTCCAAATCTAAGTTTATATCTGTGTTTATTTGAGTTGAAACCAATATACATTAAACTTAGGAACACATATTAGGATAAAATAAGATAACATGGAGATGTATTAATCCCTGTGGGGAAACTCAGGAGTTTAAACAGCAACAGGGTAAGAATCAGTGCTGGAATTGGGCCGGTACTCACCGGTACGCAGTACCGGCACTTCTGGTTCTGACCCATGGAGTACCGGCACTTCTTGCTCAGTACCGGCATGCTGGCGGTACTCCGGTACTCATGCACCGTGCCAGTACTCAACACTCTCCCGCCGTTCTTATTATACATCCATATATATATATACAGCCGCCCGGTACTCAGTAGGTGCGTCATGAGGTGCCGAACGGACATTCTCATCGCTCTAACCGCTGGAGTTTCACAGCGGCTGTCAGCTGTTTACTCCTGTCATTCAAACAGAACGTGCTGGAGAGGGGGCGGGGCTTATCTTCTCCATGTAAATACTGTGGTGGAAACGACTATGTCAAAATTAACCTATTTGACCGTGATTTAATAGTAATACACGTTTCAAAATAATAATAATAATAATAATAATGCCGAAGTAACAACATACTGAAAACTGTTAGTAAAACCATGTTTTAATGCTTTACAATTTACATACCTAGATGCACGTGTGTTGTGTTTATGCAGTGCAACTCCCACCCAGTGGGTGGCTATGTAGAGTGATAGAACAGAGCAGGCACGCCCCCGAGAGAAGGAAAGCAAGTCACGTCACAAATGAGCATTTCTAAAATGTTAGCGTGGATTAATAAAAGTGCAAAAAGACAGCGGTTGTCGCCGGAAGAAACTTCAAATACAGAGAATGCTGTGCCTGTGTTGGAAATTGTGTCTGATGGGGAGCTTTCTTTGGTTGATCCTCCTGCTCCAAGTTCTAGTGCATTAGCACTAGCTCCGCCGCCTCCTCCAGAGCCTCTAACGTTAGCTGCTGCTGGCGCAACTGCCACCACCAACACCGGGCAAAGCGATGCACCTGACTGCTGGACAACGGACCAGGTGCAATATTTTTGCAAGACCAATGCATGGCTCCTCCTTAAAGATAAGAAGCTAGGATGTCGGATATGCAGAGATGTCAAATCTTTGGGAATACACACTGGACAAGGACTGAAACTGTCAACTGAATGGGGTGAGTGTGCAGTGTCTCATTTCGGTGTTGACAAGGGCAAACAACAAGCTAGCCTGAGAAAAAAAATCAAAGAACATAAAGAATCACAAGCCCATGTAAAAGCTGCTGACATCCTTACATCTGCTTCACGTGAAACTATTCAACATCAAGTGCAGTCTATGCATACATCTGAATTAGACACCACTATCAGAGTTTTTCGAACGGCATATAAAATTGGCAAACATAGCCGGCCATTCACAGACATGCCAATTGATTTGAATGTACAGAAACTGAATGGGCTGAACGTGGGCAGGGTTTTGCACTCCAATAAAACCTGTGGCGAAATCATCGACCACATAGCTCATGAGCTGAAGAAAAAAATGGCAAAAGACATTACAGAAAACCAAAGAAAACTCTGTGTTTTGGTCGATGAATCTACCACTATTAGTGGTAAAACGGTGCTTGTTGTGTGTCTACGCTCAGCATTAGTTGATGCTGAGCCCGAAACGTTTTTTTGGGAGCTGATCGAGTTGGATGGAACAACGGCTGATGACATCACAAAGGCGTTACTGGAGTGTCTTGGAAGAGATTTTAACGAGGACTTTTTAGGTCAGTGTTTCGTTTCTTTTGCATGTGATGGGGCTTCAGTCATGCTAGGGAAGAGAACAGGCGTTGCTACCCAGTTGTGTAGTAAATTCCCAAGCCTGTTTGTGTGGCACTGCTCCAATCATCGTCTAGAGCTGGCAGTTGGGGATGTGGTCAAGGAGGTCTCAGGGCTCAATCATTTCCAGATCTTTTTTGACAAATTCTATTCCTTGTTCCATGCCTCCCCCAAAAATCAGAGGCAGTTAGCGCAGTGTGCGCAAGCAGTCGGACAGCGTCTCCTGGTGATAGGGCGTGTTTTGTCCATCCGCTGGGTGGCTTCAAGTGAAAGGAGCGTCAGAGCAGTCTGGGAAAACTACCGAGTGCTTCATGATCACTTCACAAATGCTGCAAACGACACGAGCAGGGATTCCAGAGACAGAGCAAAGTACAAGGGCCTGGATGATGTGCTCACATCCGCAACGTTTGTCAGCAATCTGGGACTGATGTACGATGCGCTCACAGAGCTCAGCGACCTCTCTCGGCAACTCCAAAAAAGAGAGATGACACTGCCTACAGCAGATAGGCTCTTAACTCGAGAAATACGAGTTTTTGAATCCATGGTCACCATGCCTGGCCCACACATGACTACAGTTCATACAGCTCTAGCTGAGAAGTCCTTCAAGGGTGTTGCCCTGCGTGAGAATGGCAGGCTTGTACAGATTCATGCAGGTCAGTTTTTCCGCAGTATGGTAGAGAATCTGAGACACAGAATGACTTCCACAACCTCCTCTCATGTCAGCACAAGAGAAATCCCATTACATGGCCGGGAGGCCCGGGACAATCAGCTAATCCAGGACATGAAAGTTATCCATCCTGGAAGTTGGCCTGAAGAGGAGTTAGACGTACAGTATGGGGACGTAGAGGTGCTACGTTTGTGCGAAGTGCTGAAAGTGGACAGAAGAGAGACTGTTCAGGGCTTTCGCGAATACAAGGAAACCAGGGCATCCCGTACACCTGCTGCCATGGAGCCTCTACTGAAAGCAGTCCGAACCATCGCTGTCTCCACTAGTGAGTGTGAGCGGGCATTCAGCTGCATGAACGATATCCTTACTGCAAAAAGGAATGCTCTCTCTGTCAGCCGACTGTCCAGCCTGGTTTTCATTAAATGTAATGGACCATCACTAGGACAGTTCAATCCGGAACAGTATGTGAGGTCCTGGCTGGCAAAGGGAAGGAGAAGTGCTGATGAAAGAGCCTGTCCAGCTCCAGCCCCTGATACTGATGTCCCCAAGGCCTTCTGGAGCCTTTTCTAACAATGTGAAGTATATTGCAAAGCAGCTCACCCAGTGAGAAGACTTTTGGCATAATGTGCCGATTTGTACAGATCCTGGAGATAGAAGGACTTCAGACCACCCAGGGAGTTATCTGATCAGCTTGGTGTTCAATGTAACTCTTTACCATGGCTCAGACTTTGTTACTTGCAGTTACAGTTTCTCATTTTAGATTGTGCACATTTAGCATTTGTTTTTACATGTTCTTTGTTCATGCTCTTTATCATTTTTCTGAGTTGGAAAGTTAGATTGCATCATAGTTTACTTTATACATATTTGTATTCTTCAGTGGTGAAGTATATTGCAAAGCAGCTCAGCCATGTGAGAAGACTTTTGGCACTTTTTCGTTTTTCGTTTTCTGAGTTGGAAAGTTAGATTGCATTCAAAATGTACAGAAATACTTAATTTTGTTAAAGCTTTTTATAAAAAATGCTTCTGACCAGAGCTTTGTTTCCTTGTCATTAATGTTGAACACCACCAGAGGGGCTCTCACCTGAAAGGTCTCTGCTTCATGTGTCTTCAGCAGAAGATCTAGACTTTGATTGCTATATTTTCAGTTAATATTGACCTTACTGAGCTTTAGCCATATCCGCTGCCTATCATAACAAATGTTAAGTACAGTGAACCTTTCTAAAATATACAGTAGTAAAGAGACAAACCCACCAGCATTATAGTAGCCAAATTCTTGTTTGTGGGCTGTATATATAAAATTGACTTGAAAAAGTTGCTGATTTTAGAGTACTGGCACCTTTTTCATTCCAATTCAAGCACTGGTAAGAATGAAAAGCATATGGCAGTGTTTATATCGAGCAGTCACCACATGTTCTCTGTATCCTCTTAGATATTCCCTCCACATTAACGCTGTCTGACTTCCTGCAGGCGACTACACTCTGGATTACAAAACTCCATCCCGCGCCAAATCCTCCGTGGTGAAGAGCACCTTCTACGCCAGGAACGGTGTGTTCAGCAGCCCGTCAGCCAGCGACTCACTGGGCTGAAGTTCAGCCTCCAGACACCAGGGGGCGCTCTTTAATGAGAGAGGACATGCTTTTATGTTATAAACCCCATGTTCCCACAGTTCATATCATTTTGTGATTTGGGGTATTGTTAGCCATTTCAAGATCATGGCATGTTCTTCGGGGCTAAATTGCATGTTATCTGTGAGAATTGACCTTCCATTAAGTCCCGCCCCTCGAATGCAGACTGGCCAATCAAAACGCTGCATTAGTCAGCTCCGAGGGTCCGACAACTACATTTCCCTATTACTATTTACTTTGAGGCTTGTTTTGTGGATTTTAAGTTAGTTGAAATACAAATGTTGAGGTTAAACATAACGTAAAAGTGTTACTTGATACCCAGAGAGGTTAGGTGAAGACTTTAATACCTAAAAACTTCTGGGGCAAACGTTAGCAGAGTATGTTAGCATATTATTATCTAACGTTAGCACCTTTATGCTATGCTAGCTAGTGAATGTATAAACATGCTGTATATGCTTTTGAATGACTGAAAAGGTAAATAAAGACCAACCCTGCTTTACAGATCAAATCATTAACTGTTGTTTTGCACAGAAAAACAAAGTATTGTTTTGGGATATTTAAAGTACGGTTTCATAAAATGAATATAAAGCCTCTATTTGGGTTTCCAAATGAAGTTTAGAATGTCAGAAAAATCCTGATTTTAACTAAATAACTATAGAATTAATGAAGTAGGCTTTTTCAGCTACAGTGTATTAAAATTGTACTAACATTCAACAGTTTTCTTGTTTGTTTTACCAAGCTTTTTAAACTTCATAAGATTATTTATTTGATGTATGATTGATACAATTCAAAAAGACTACTGTTAACAACTTAACAATTACATATCCTTGTGGTAGAGACGATCCTCTACTTCCTGTTTCTGTTTGTGTTCGACCACACGGCTGTAAGGTTAACGTCCTCTCACCTGATCCTGTGTGATGGATAATTAACGAGCTGCTGGCCTCGAATCAGTCAGAGAGAAGAACACCTGATCCCTCTGAGTTTTTAATTAGCCACTCGAGGAAATGCTACACACCACAACAATGAATATTTTATCACTGATCTGTCGTATCCTCCTTACGCTTCTGCCTGTTTTATTTATTTACAAAATAAAGTGTTTATTTTACTTTTTAACCACTAATGCAGGACAAGGCTCTGTAAATATAAAGCTTGTGTTCAGGTCTTTAAAACGTTCTTATATGTGATATAATTATAACATTTATTTATAGAATAGTAAACTAAATTCTAAAAAGTATAATTTAATCGACTTTTCTCCTTAGAAATGAATACAAACCAAAGATAACTGTAACCCCTTAAAATCATGAAAATGTACGATGAATGTAGGAAATGATGGAGGATTTTACCTTTAGCTATTAGAAAGGAAGATCCAATGGGTATTACAACAACAACACACATCATTTGTAGTTAAGTGCTAAAACACACACACAAAAATATTATTTAAAACAACAGTACCTTTATTAATTCTGCTGATCTTTGCACACATTTCATGTAATAGCTGTAAATGTCCTCTATTAGAAGTTTGATATTTTATAAATGTTGTGGCTCAGATGCCGGTGGGGGAGATCAGGAATCCGGTGAAGGTGTGGCTGGTGCTGTCCATCTTCGTCACCAAGCTGTTGTACCTGGTCGCCTGCAGAGACACGGTGTCTCCGACCTCCAGGTCCAGCACCGCAGAGCCGGAGGTCACCAGGAAACCCTCGGACGTGTCGCACAGCGTCATGTGATCCTCACTGTTCTTCATCATTTTCACACACACCTACAAGTGATCATACAAGTGGTGGAAGAAGTACTCAAAACAAAGCCTTCTCATATACATTTTCCTAAGTTAAATTGGGTGCATTGTTTCTGATAGCAGCGTTCCTGATAGGGCCGTGGGTTTCAAGCCAGCCCACATTTCAGATATTACGTCATATCGGACGCAAATCTGGATCAGCTCCGTGGTAGCCCCGTTTTTAGAGATTTGTGTACGGAGGGTTTTATTTTCTGACACTGTGAGTTCCCTGACACACCAGGACACATATCTATGTATAAAATACATCATAAAGTGCATTTTGCATTATAGGAGACCTTTAAAGTGTGCAACAATGGGTGGATAAAGAGTGCTCCTTAAGATGACACAGATTTTTCAAGGATGTCAGGACCTCATATCGATTTTAACCGATTATAATAGGATAGAGTTGGACCAAGTATTCAAAACATTGCAGAAATAGAGCCACGGTAGGACCTAAACCTAAAATATTGGCAACCATAATATAATGGATTGAAAGTATAAAAAGCAGTATTGAAGAAGTATGAAAACGAAAAAGTACTACAACTTTAAAATGTTTTTCAAACACTTTCGCGGCTCTTGAGGACAAAATGAAGCAAATTAAAAGAACTCACTCTGCTCTTTGCTGAGAAGTGATAACTGAAGAAATAGATTCCTTTGATGGCGCATGTGAACGTCCCGTTGTTCAATTCCTCTCCACGAAACTGCTCATCCAGCTCAGGCAAAATCTGGCTGTGGGAAGAGTTTAGCTGTTACATTTTCCTATTAAGGATTTGACCACTCTTTGTATCCTTACTTTAGTTAAAAAGGTGGCCTTTAAGCGAATAAAAAACTATTAATCACAGTCTGCCTCATAAACTTGTTTCACTATAATTACATTACATAACATTTATTTCCCTGAATGTAAACGTTAGCAGCACTGACCGGTTGAAGTCGATGTTATTGTCGAGTTCTGGAGTTTGAGATATCACCCGTTTGTAGGAGAAGAAAGATATCTGCTGGTTGGAAGGGTTGAAGGGTCTTCCTTTCTCCCCGTGTCGGCCTGGGTTTCCGGAATGTCCAGAAAGACCCGCGTCCCCCTTCAGGCCGGGGCGTCCTGGGGGGCCCCCGAGACCCAGGAACCCCTTCTGGCCCCTGATAGCCTGTCCTGCCTCACCTGATCCTCCAGAGAAACGTCGGTCAAGTTTCGAATTTCAAGGCTTTATTCAGTCAAAATACTTATGGTTTTTTTAAGAAACATTTAGCAATAAAAATGTGAAAAAAAGATATTGAAAACTATTCTTAATTTTTTCCAGAAAACTTTAATATACTGATAAGTCATGTGTTTAAATCTCTCCCAAATTGCAACTTAAATATAAAGTTTATTTGTCAAATTTTAAAACAATGAGTGAAAATGTACCAGCTCAGTAAAATGTAAGAAAACATTTCAGTAAACGTATAGAGTCAGATCTCCAGAAGAAAAACAATAATTAACATCAAATGTTTCTGAAGTCTCTGTCTCAGCTCACCAGCGTCTCCCTTTTCTCCCATTGGCCCGTCCATGCCGTTGGGCCCATGGCTGCCCGGTATCCCCGGGATCCCATTGGAGCAGGACTGTGAGACGACCAGAGAGATGTGGAGCAGGAGCAGAAACACTGCAGTGCCGCAGCTCAGCCACCGGGGGGCCTGAACACACACACACACACACACACACACACACACACACACACACTTGTTTTTGCTACTTAGCAGGACTACCGAAAATATGGGAACGTGTAATGAAAATATTTTTTCAGTGGTTTTGACATTAGATTTGGGTATCTGAAGAGCCTACAAACCCACACGTTGTGAAATAAGTGACCTCAAGTTGTTATTTGGGGTCAAAACCTGGTATTTCATAATTACATATTTTTGTGGTCGTGCAATTACATTTGGGTATCTGAAGTGCCTACAAGATATCATACATGTAATTTTAAAATAAATTAATTGCTAAAGAAAATAGATTTCTTCATATGGTACAAATTAGATTAATACTAGATAAGACATAGACAACGGTTCTAAATCTGCTTCTACAACAAAACAAATAATACTTTGTTCAAAATACCATGACGTAAAACTGTCCACTTCTCTATCACCAATGCTGCTGTCTGAATAAGTGATTTTCTCGCTTTTTGTCTACATGCAAATGTTTTTATTTTATTTTATAGAACGCAAAAGTCTCACCATTTGTAGATAAAGCAGTCCCTCGTCTTGTGGTGGAGTGATACGCTGACGGAGAGCGGAGATGTTTCAGCTTCAGTCCGGAGAAATAAACAGGAAGTGAAACAGTTCAATGGCGCATGCTCTGTTGGAATTTATATTTTTTTAGGATGCTATACTTCTAGTAATAAAATGACAAAAAGTTCATATGTATGTAAGTTTCAGGTATTTGCGTATTTCATACTCCACAGTTTTTTAGGTAATATACTTTACACTGACACAAATGTTTCTGAAGTGTGTAATACTTTGAAGATTAGGATATTTCACACAAGAAATATGTTGTAAAATATGCATTAAAAAACATAAAGAAAACATAAAATCGTTCAGTTTTGCTCAACTTTGACCATCTAAATAGGTTAAATGCTTATTGGTGCATCTGGGGTAATAAACAAATGGTACGATATAGCACAGTGTAAATATAGGCTACCTAATGGCAAGTTAAAGGGTTACATTATTGTTATTCCACTAGTTGTGTTCATGCTTTAAGATATATGTGTATATTGTAGCTGGTTAAGGTGGAGTTCATATCACACTATAAATTATAGTTTACCTTTTCTAATGCATTACATTCAACTTAAGAGTAACATCATTGAGGAAGATTCAATATGTAATTGATTTTCCAACTAATTTGGAATGCAGTGACATGTATTTAGCGCTGAAATGTAGATTAGAAATAAGAGGTTTCATACAAATTTAGAAACTTGTACTTGTTCACATTTATTGTTATTTTGCTGTATTTTTGGTTAAACTTCACTTTCTGTTCCTGTTAACCTGTAATTACACATATTTAATTAGTCTGACAAGCAAATCATCCATCAGAGGAAGTGAAACACTGACACAAGAAGTCAGGAAAATCTCCCATGATGAAGAAGTGATGATGCAGCATTGTTGAATCTTTCTGATTAAAAAAACATGTTCTCATATTAACATTTTGTTCTGATTTTTAATCTGAACTTCCTGTTTCTATCTCTGTTTTCCTGGCAGTGTTTTTTAAGGCTCTTTACCCGAATCTACATGTCAGTATCTGTTCCACAAAATATGAAATGTTGTCAACGTGCCCATCAACAAAGAGCTGATCTACAGTAAATGTATTATAGTGACATCCTGTCAAATATACCAATTCTTCATTCTCAGATCCTCTTTAATTTTCTTGCATTTTGTAAATGTTATGTTTTATTTTTGCGCAAGTTTCGATTGACAATCTGATACATTGTTTTGAACGACATCGGGACTATAGATTAAAGAAAAGGAAGCGGGCAAATGTCAAATATGTTCTTTTATTTCAAATAGGATAGACATTAGACTTGAAAATGCATCACGTTTCAGCCTTGGAGTTTAAATCAGTTAATAATGAGGAAAAGGGCTGTTTGTATGTCCGTCCTGCAGGTCAGTAGGAGTGCAGCAGGAAGCCGGAGAAGATGCTGTATCCTTGCTGTTTTCCTGTCATCCCTCTGTAGTCTTTAGTCTCCAGCCAAACCTCCTGATCCCTCGACAGGTAGACCGCCAAGCTGCCCGCCGTCACCTGAAGGGCAAATCAGGAAGTACTTTAATGTATTTAGACAGAGGTGGGGATTACAAATACTACTTTTTCTGGTATCAGTACTTTACTCCACTACTTATTTTTCTGATGACTTTTTACTTTCTAGTTCTTACATGTTGAACACAAATACCTGTACTTTCTACTTCTTACATGTTGAACACAAATACCTGTACTTTCTACTTCTTACATGTTGAACTCAAATACCTGTACTTTCTACTTCTTACATGTTGAACACTAATACCTGTACTTTCTACTTCTTACATGTTGAACTCAAATACCTGTACTTTCTACTTCTTACATGTTGAACTCAAATACCTGTACTTTCTACTTCTTACATGTTGAACACAAATACCTGTACTTTCTACTTCTTACATGTTGAACTCAAATACCTGTACTTTCTACTTCTTACATGTTGAACTCAAATACCTGTACTTTCTACTTCTTACATGTTGAACTCAAATACTTGTACTTTCTACTTCTCTCATTTTCCAAACAGCTGGTTCCTTTAGTCTGAATGTGTGTTTGGTGCGTGATCATTATTCTTTAGAGTCATTGCCTATTGATTTGAACACGATCCGTGTATCCATCATTTCCTGGTCTTCTCTAAAGAAGAGGGACCAATGGAAACGTTGTCATGTTGCCGTTGTTCAGCATGGAAACATTCATTAGCTAACAATGACATTATTGTTCTATTAATATAAAGGGAGGTCAGGTACTCTTTAAAACAGCTGCTAGTTATGGGTACTTTTTACTGAAGTATATTTCAAAGCCTCTTTACTTTGACTTGAGTAAAGAAGTTTAGTCAGTACTTCTACTTTCACCAGAGTATTTTTAAACACGAGTATCTGTACTTCTACTCAAGGAAAGGATGTGTGTACTTTTGCCATCTCTGTATTTAGAATCACAGGATACATATTTTTGCAGAGCTTGACACCAAAAAAATGAACGTACCGCCACTAATTACATTCACTAATGTTCTGTACTTTAACAAGATGTTGACGAACTGTTGCTCTCATCTTATCTTATCTTATGAGGTCAACATTGCTGCTACTTATAACCATTTTTTGAATAGGGTGTGATTGGTTGACCCAAAATCTGAAACAAGAAAACAAGTAATTTTTTTCCTTTGCTTAACAAACTCTATTAAATGTTCATCCCTTATTCTCTGAGTCTAAGATGCCCTGTGAGCAACTTGTATGTCGTTTTAACAGTAGGTGGGAACTCTTTGAAAACCTCAAAACGTTGTATAAATCTGTAATATATTATATTATATATATATTGTTTTATACCTGTCTCCTCGTGCGGCGATGATCACAGAACGATGCCAGCAGAACTTGGTCGCGCTTCATCAGCACACACAGTTTGTCATCCAAGGAGGCGTGATACACAAAGTAGTACGTCCCTGACACCCGACACCTAAAACACACAAACTTGATTAAACTTATGGAACATTTTAACCCTGCAAGCTTGAAAAATGGCTTGCACTCCAATGAGGATTGGGGTAGGTTTGTTTGTTTGTAGGTAGGATTACTGGAAGACTACGAGTCCAATTTCATGAAACTTGTTAAAAGGGAGAAGCTTAGTCCAAGGAAGCACCCATTACATTTTGAACCAAGACAAAAGGGTCTTAGATTAATCAGAATTCGGTTCCTGACTGGGATTTTCCCAAAACAGCTGTAGTAAATTCCTGACACCTCAAACACACAAACTTGATTAACTCACTAAAGACTGGTTGTTTTTTTAATCTGGTTTCGCAGCTTGGAAATGCGTACCAACAGCAACGTTTGGACCAACATTTATTTTTTGGTCTAGACTGAATGTCAACAGTAATTAAATGTCAAGAATCTTTCACAGAAATGTTCCCTATACGATGAATCCTATTTACTCCTGACTCCTTCTGTAGTGCCACCATGAAGTTGATATTTGTTTACTTTTGTATAAAAAGTCCTAACAATGCTCAGAGGGATTGCAATTGCATTTGATTCAGACATTGAGGGTTATCGTTTGGGTGAGGGTTAGGGTTACTCAATTGCATTTGATTCAGACATTGAGGGTTATCGTTTGGGTGAGGGTTAGGGTTACTCAATTGCATTTGATTCAGACATTGATGGTTATCGTTTGGGTGAGGGTTAGGGTTACTCAATTGCATTTGATTCAGACATTGATGGTTATCGTTTGGGTGAGGGTTAGGGTTACTCAATTGCATTTGTCGTATTGATTTATTTAACAGGGACAGTGCAAATTAATCAACATTTCTTTAAATGAGCAAGAGGATAGTTTTCATCTGTAGTCCCTGGACAGATTTTGTAAGTCAACCTAAAGACAAGTTTCATTTTAAACAAGTAAATACAATCAAATAAAAACATGCATCGTACTGGAAATGTTAATAAAAAAACAAAACCGAACAATAAAACATAACAAATAAATTAAAAGTAGAGATAAAACTGATTTATGTTACCAAAAGGCTGTTACGAGCCACTCAGAGCTCTGAGATCATCGGGGGCGGGCTTACTAATTACACCCCGACTCAGAACCAAACACACCAAAGCTGCTTTTAGTTGTTATGCTCCCCACAAATGGAACAAACTTCCAGAGAACCTGAGGTCTTCTCCCACGCTGAGTTCTTTTAAGTCGAGGCTAAAAACATTACTTTTTTCAGCGGCCTATCCAGAAGTCTTTTAACTTGTTTTAGCACCTACCGTATTTACAATGTTGTTTTTAAACTATTCTGTATCTCTTTTATGCATGGTTTTTATGAATCTGTTATTCCAATATGTTTATGTATTGTGTTCCTTTCTGTTGTCTTCTTGTTAAGTGTTAATGCTGATGTAAAGCACTTTGAATTGCCTCTGTGTCTGAAAATGTACTATATAAATAAACGCACCTTACCTTACCTTATGTAAAAACACTTCAGAAAAAGTTTAATGATCGAAACTAAATCTTGCACTGCGTCGGACATTGTACGCAAACAGGAATTCTTCCCACCTGAAGCGTCCGGTCTCTGTGTTGTAGTCGTCGTTGATGTTGGTGATGACGTTGGTGAACCGGATCACGCTGGCTTGCTCCGGGTGTGTATTGGTTCCTCGAGCAACACTGAAGGCCGCCTGCTGCTGGACCCCAACAGCCCTGAACGTTATTTTAATTCAATGTAAAGTTAATTAAGAAAAAACTAAACTCCATTTCTCTTTCTTCTTTGTGCCTTGCCCTGATTACTCACCCTGGTTCTCCGAGTTCTCCTGGAGGTCCACCGTGCCCGGGGACTCCGGGTTCTCCAGGTTCTCCGCTCTGTCCTCGTTTCCCAGCAAACCCAATCTGCCCCGGATCCCCCTTTTCTCCCTTCTGAGGCTTGAGAGCACCGTGCAACGCAGCTCCTGTAAACACCATCAATATCTTAATGTGTGCATATGTATGAATGTGTCTGTTGATTGTGTCTGTATTTCATTACATGTCACTTGTTAGACGCTTTTATCCAAAGCGACTTACATACTCAATACTGTGGGCAATCCCCACAGGAGCAATTTGGGGTGAAGTGTCTCAGGGACACAACGTTTGGTTTGAACCTGTGACCCCTTGATCCGAACACCTACGCTCTACCCACTGCGCCACACGATATATGGGTATTTACATATTTGTATACATATTTTTATATGTATTTGTATTTTTGTATTTGGGATTGTGGGAAACGGTATTTCGATCTCTCTGTCTGTACACACAAACTGAAAGATTGACTATAAAGACTTTGACTTTGACAATGGGCTGAACATTGTAAACAACCACAGAAACACAACACTTGCGTCGCCAACCCAGGAATGCATAATCTAATTAAAAATGTATATATGTGTATGTATGTACAAAGAGAGGTAGAGGAAAACATTCCTGTCTTCTGCAATAACACTTTTCAACAGCTCACCTCTGGCCTGCTACACAGTTTTAGTTTCTCATTTCTTATTAATGACCTGTAGTATTTTGGATCCTGTTGTACTTTTGACTTTTGATTTTAATTATCCAGAATATTGTATATTGTTTCTGTCTGTCCGTCCGTCCGTCCGTCCGTCCGTCCGTCCGTCCGTCCGTCCGTCCGTCCGTCCGTCCGTCTGTCCGTCTGTCCGTCTGTCTGTCTGTCTGTCCGTCTGTCTCTCTGTCTCTGTCTGTCTGTCTGTCTGTCTGTCTGTCTGTCTCTCTGTCTATCTATCTATCTGTCTATCGATCATATGTATGAAAAATAGTTCGAGCTAAACAAGTCAGCATTGTCCCAGCTTGTCAAATTAAGATGGATAAATGTTTTTTATTTGAATTACCTGAGACTCCTTTCAGTCCTTTCTGTCCGTCACGACCGTCTCTGCCCGGCAGCCCAGGAATACCTGAGGATGGAAGACAGAGCAAATAATAACATAAAACAATCTTAACCAACATACCTCAACAGTGACCGCCAACTTTTTTAACGACTCTGGTTTCAGAAGTTAATTTCCTTTTAATTATCTGCATGGCTTTTCAAAACAATAATAAGTGTTATTGGAACCAAGCCATCAACTATGAGATGAATTGTGATCATAAAACATTGGAGAAAACTGGAGAAATAAAAAAAGGGAAAGATACAAGACTGTGGACAATTTTGGTGAATAGTTGTCTCTGGAAACCACCGTAAAACTTTTAAACTAACCTTTAAAGATCTACAATGAGCTGATATGTCAACTATTGTCGTAATATGAGAGGACGTTTCTAAATGAGCCACCATGTTGCCATCTTCACTTAATGCATAAGTTATCAAGATTGTATAGAAGTTTGTGAGAAAATGACCCTCCTACTCACTTAATTTATCGCCTCCGTAAACATTTTTCGTATGAGTCCATGGTCTCATCTCTAGTTTCAACACAGCATGATGTTCATATATTAAATGATGGTCTAATTTAGAGTAAAATAGATGATAAAGCACGAATACTTTATGGTGGGGCTACCCTGTAATTATCAGTTGATGTGTACGTCTCAACCCTTTTAAGTGTTTTGAGTTCATCCAAGGTTATTGTAACTCTTTGGTCATCTAAAAAGGTCTTGTTCAGACTTAGGTCCACCCTCTTGTCACATTTAGTTGCAAAACAACAAGATGGCCATTGCCAATATGCCAAATTGAATGATAAAGAACATTAGGGTTAGGATTAGGGTTTAGGGTTATAAATTGGGGTATACCAACAGATTGTTGAACCTTGTGAATGACAGGTTGCATCTCAATGTTGTGCACATTCATTCTTTTTCTTCACAATGAGTTTTCAGTTCATGAAAAATAATATGTTGGTCCCCTTTAAATGGGGTTGCGTTGGTTGCAATAAACGAAGATGGCCATTGCCAAAATGCCAAATGTAATGTTAAAGCAGATTAGGGTTAGGGTTAGGGTTAGCTTTTATAAAACGGGGTACACCTATATATCGTGGTGCCTTGTGATTGACAGGTTTCAACTCAATGTTGTCCACATGGAATCTCTCTCTTCACAGTGAGTTTTCAGTTCAGGAAACATAATATTTTGGTGCCCTTTAAATGTGGTTGCGTAAATTGCAATAAAGCAAGATGGCGACGACCAAAAGGTCAAATTCCAGCCGTTAAAACTGTAGTCAACAAATAATGTGGATTCTGCAAGAGAGATATTGAGACTGTAGAACATATTTTCTTCCAGTGTGAACCGGTACAAGAATGTTGGCTCATTTTTCCGAGCTGGCTCAAATCTAAAGATATATTGGTACACCCTATAAATGTGATGTTGATTAAAGCCACAGTACTTATGAAGGATAAAAACGTGGACTTTCTATTAAACAACTTGATTTTGTTGAGTAAACACTCTATTCATTAATGTAAATATTTGAGAGCTAAACCTCATATCAACGGATGGAAGAATTCATTCAAAGTTTTTGCGAAATCGCTCAAATACGTGACGGACAATAACGCCCAGAAACTTTTGTCATTATTGGACTTATGTATGTTGCTTGAATAGGACTCGCACACTTTCGTAAAGCAAAAACATACATTTTGTATTCGGTTTTAGTTTTAGTTTGCTGTATGTTGTTTGTATTTTTGCACTGTATCAACACCAATTTAAATTGTTGACTGTTATAATGAGCCTTGATGGTTTGTAAGAGAATTGTGTCGATAAAAAATAAAAAATATACTGTAGTCCTCAAACCAATCAGTGACTTCCAAGGAGACTTCTTGAATACAGTCTTTGCTCAATATACTGTACATAAACAAACATTCATGCTCATACCTGGCATCCCAGGCATCGATGCAGCCGGGCAGCACTCTTTGGCCACCAGCGAGGAAATGGCGAATGACAGCAAGGCACCGATCACGATAAACGAACGATGGAGCATGATGAGGAACCTGACAAGGAGACAAGGCACCAAGGAGACATGAGAGGAGATGATAAAACTGAATATGATGGGAAATTGGGAGGTGAGCTAGGGAATGGGATGAAAGGAATAAAGGAATAGACGTTAGGAGACAAACAGGACGGGAAAGTCGACCTTATTTCAGTTAATTATCAGCAGATTTTTTTATTTTCGTACATAGATATATCTTAAATATTTTTGCATTAATAAAGGACAGAAGAAAAAAGGAACATCAATGATCAAGGCGTGTTAAATCTCAACTAATGACGCTTTATAAC
Source organism: Gymnodraco acuticeps (assembly GCF_902827175.1). Lineage (NCBI taxonomy): Eukaryota > Metazoa > Chordata > Actinopteri > Perciformes > Bathydraconidae > Gymnodraco > Gymnodraco acuticeps. The sequence continues at coordinate 228,841 of NW_022992237.1, read as the reverse complement.
GTTTATATTACTGCCACATTTAATTCCATATTTTATTCCTTTTTATTCTATTTCTATTGAAATACTGCCATATTTTACTATATTTTCAATTATTGCGAATATTCTTTTATGTTATTTTTTATATATGTTATGACATCAAGTCAAATTCCTCGTACGTGTAAACCGACCTGGTACTAAACCTGTTTCTGATTCTGATTTAATAATTCGCTTAATTGTTCAGATTATGATGAAAATAAAAGTTCCATCCTTAACCCTAACCCAGTTAGTTACCCAAAAGTACACAATCATAATGATTCCCAGATTCACTTTCCATAATACATGTAATTGACTTCAAGCAAGTAATCAACACATAAACATTGCAAATATAAAAGTTAAAACTCACCGTAGAGAACAGATAGATAGAAGAATCAAAAGCACCTCGGGTAGTTTCTAGAAAACTGAAGTGAAGCCGCAGCCTGAGGAGGAAGCCGACAGAAAACACGATTCAGCAGCTTTAGGTCGAGAATCATTTATTCAGAGACCTTAGCATTCAGTTCTGCAATTGTGGGAAGTTATTGAGAGTTTTAGAGACACAGATTTTCTCTGCTTGCCACAACACGAGGGAATCAGTCCTTACATTTATTTTGTGTTTCTTCTTTGTATTTAACTACTTATCAGCTATAGTATATCCTGCACAACCAGAGGTGGAATAAGTACTTACACTGAACAAAAATATAAACGCAACACTTTTGTTTTTGCTCCCATTTTTCATGAGATGAACTCAAAGATCTAAAACATTTTCTATATACACAAAATAACCATTTCTCTCAAATATTGTTCACAAATCTGAAAAAATCTGTGATAGTGAGCACTTCTCCTTTGCCGAGATAATCCATCCCACCTCACAGGTGTGCATATCAAGATGCTGATTAGACAGCATGATTATTGCACAGGTGTGCCTTAGGCTGGCCACAATAAAAGGCCACTCTGAAACGTGCAGTTTTGCTTTATTGGGGGGGGTCTGGGGGGGTCCGAAAACCAGTCAGTATCTGGTGTGAGGGGGTAGGGGTAGGGGTAGGGGTAGGGTTAGGGTTAGGGTAATGTTGTGAATCGAGTGGCCCATGGTGGTGGTGGGGTTATGGTATGGGCAGGCGTATGTTATGGATGACGAACACAGGCCACTCGATTCACAACATTAACCTAACCCTAACCCTACCCCTACCCCTACCCCTCACACCAGATACTGACTGGTTTTCGGACCCCCCCAGACCCTCCCAATAAAGCAAAACTGCACGTTTCAGAGTGGCCTTTTATTGTGGCCAGCCTAAGGCTCACCTGTGCAATAATCATGCTGTCTAATCAGCATCTTGATATGCCACACCTGTGAGGTGGGATGGATTATCTCGGCAAAGGAGAAGTGCTCACTATCACAGATTCTTTCAGATTTGTGAACAATATTTGAGAGAAATGGTTATTTTGTGTTTATAGAAAATGTTTTAGATCTTTGAGTTCATCTCATGAAAAATGGGAGCAAAAACAAAAGTGTTGCGTTTATATTTTTGTTCTGTGTAGATCCTTTGCTTAAGTAAAAGTAGAAATGTTTTTTTCTGAAAATACTCCACTACAAGTGAAAGTCCTGGATTCAAAATGTTACTTAAGTAGAAGTATAGAAGTATTGTCATCTAAATGTACTTTAGGTATCAGAAGTATAAGTACCACTTATGCACAGTGGTCGTTTTCAAGGTATTATATTATTATATATAATAATTTACAAATACATGTAAGAGCATTTAAATGTTATAGTTTGTTTATATTTAGACAATTCTAGTTTTTCTTTCTTATGCATTGGCATTACAATATTGCATCATATCATATACAAATGTCATGTGTTTTTATATGTAAACAGTAGATGGTAACTATGATGTGTTTAATAACTGTAGTGGAGTAGAATAAGTATAAAGAACGACAAAATAGTACTTGTCCACTACTGTGCACAACAATAAACGATATGATTTATTTTGACCATTTATTTTGTAGTCACATTACAGGCTTGAGGAATAGGGCTAGGGAGCTTTTTGGTTTCGTTTCTGTTATCCTTGTAAAGAAAACATGTTATTTCTTCCATCAAAATGTACATTACACAATGGTAAATTCAAAATGTTTATGTATTGGTGTCTCTCGATCTTGTCATTATTCATACAATGCTTTTACTGCATGTCACTTTGTTTATGCCAATAAAGCAATGTATCTTTTGTTGAAGGCTTTGGCAACAACATGCTTAAGTTCCACTAAAACTAATATTATAAAAAATACAAAAAAATTGAATTATAGAAGAGAGAAAGACGAAACTATATATTTAGAATAGAATAGAATAGTTTAATGTCATTATACATGTACAATGAGATAAATGCTTCTCCCTGCCATCAAATCAAAAACAAAACATCACAACATAAGACAACAAAATACACGCAGCATACATACTTAGGAATAAGGGATAAAGGAATAAAGAGTAAAGTGCAGTAATTATTTCCAGGAGTATAAAAATAAAATCTGTAATGTAATAAATAATAATAATAATAATAATAATAATAGTGTGTATTTATAATAATAATAATAATAATAATAATAATAATAGTAATGATATATATGTATATGTACAGAGTCACATTGATTCACATGTCAGGTGTTAAGATCAATGATGGCTCTTGGGAAAAAACTGTTTTTGAGTCAGTTTGTTTTGGATGTGATACACCTGTAGCGCCTGCCGGAGGGCAGCAGGTTGAACAGGTGAAAGCCGGGGTGTGAGCTGTCCTTGATAATGTTTTTGGCTCTTCTGAGGCAGCGGGAGGTGGACATGTCCATCAGGGAGGGGAGAGGGCAGCCGATGATCCTCTGTGCTGCTTTTACGACTCTCTGGAGCCTCATCCTGTCGGCCTCAGTGCGGCTGGCGTACCACACTGTGATGCAGTATGTCAGTAGGCTCTCGATGGTAGAGCGGTAGAAGGTCACCAGCAGCTTAGTGGCCAAGTTGTTCTTCCTGAGCACCCTCAGGAAGTGCAGACGCTGCTGGGCCTTCTTGATGACAGCTGTGGTGTTGTCCTTCCAGGAAAGGTTGTTGGTGATGAGGACGCCGAGGAACTTGAAGGTGTGACTTTGTGACTTCAGGCTGAGAAAGTTATTAAGGCACAAACTTTTTTTAAACGTCTTTGTTTTCTTCCTTTCCTTGAATTCGTTGACAATAACAAAAATACAGAATATCACAATGATGTGCTGATGGAGCAACATGAGGTCAACTGAGGGGGTTAGAAAGTGTTAAAAGTTTACCAAAAAGAAGAAGTGTGCAAAAAAAACGGTTTCACTTCCATAACTTACAGGGGTCGCATGAAACTGTACAAAATAAAGTTTATGGTGGAAAAAAATGACATTGGGCTTACAACAGACATCCTTCACTCTCCACCACTTAACAGTAATTTCCTTGCAAAGATGGATGACATCCAGAATGTGGTTAGCCTAGCTTAGCACAAAGAATGGAAGTAAAGGGAAACTGCTAGCCTAGCTCTGCAGATCTTCTTAGTTTGGTTCATTGTTTTTATCTCATTGGGGAAATGTACCTTGCAGAAGAGCACTTTGTGTCAGGTTGGATAAGATAATTTAATAAGTAGTAGAACCTTTATTTAGCCAGGAAAATCAATTAAGAACAAATTCTTATTTTCAAGATCAGAAAGTGACAAAGGTAACATTCACTTTTGTGCAGATTAAGCATGTTATTGCACCTGTGTACCTGACCTGTTCTGAAGGGTTTCAGTTCAGAAGTATTGTAACAAATAAGTGATGTAAAAAGATTGTTTTAATTGTCTACACTTTCTTGATCAGCATAAATATGCTTTGGTGAGTTTTATTCTTCCCCCTCCAATTTTAATTCTACCTGAGACGACATTGCACCAACAACATTTGGAAAACATTTAATATTAACACACACACACACACACCATCAATAATAAAATCTTCTTTTATTTTAGTTGCATGTACGAAGGGTTCAGAGATATTCCTCTACTGTTTTATGGAGAATTCCCCCTTCTGAAAACTGCTTTATGTGGTCTCAGATTTGGGGAATTCCTGTGTAAATGATTGCACTTTATTCTAGATTTCAGAAGAGCAGGAAGCCGCTGAAGATGATCTGTTTGGCTTGACTGTCTCTATATTCAGTGGGTTTCTGCTGGTCTCTGAAGGACTCGAGCCAAACCTTCTGTCCAGCCGTCAGCTGAAGAACTACGCCACCCGACAGCACCTGAACACAACACGACACAGAAAATCAGGTAATTACACATGAGTGGTGGAGGGATGGCACATTTGGACGTTTAGAAATGTAATCTCCAGTAGTAAAACGCTAGGACATAAAAGAACTACAGCACGGTCACATGACTTCACGTCACCACCGCTAAGCTAGAGGTGGCTAATGTTGGGCTATAAAGGAACTACAGCATGGTCACATGACTTCACATCACCACCGCTAAGCTAAAGGTGGCTAATGTTGGGCTATAAAGGAACTACAGCACGGTCTCATGACTTCACATCACCACCGCTAAGCTAAAGGAGGCTAATGTTGGGCTATAAAGGAACTACAGCACGGTCTCATGACTTCACGTCACCACCGCTAAGCTAAAGGAGGCTAATGTTGGGCTATAAAGGAACTACAGCACAGTCACATGACTTCACGTCACCACCGCTAAGCTAAAGGAGGCTAATGTTAGGCTATAAAGGAACAACAGCACAGTCACATGACTTCACCACCGCTAAGCTAAAGGTGGCTAATGTTGGGCTATAAAGGAACTACAGCACGGTCACATGACTTCACGTCACCACCGCTAAGCTAAAGGAGGCTAATGTTGGGCTATAAAAGAACTACAGCACGGTCACATGACTTCACGTCACCACCGCTAAGCTAAAGGAGGCTAATGTTGGGCTATAAAGGAACTACAGCACGGTCACATGACTTCACGTCACCACCGCTAAGCTAAAGGAGGCTAATGTTGGGCTATAAAGGAACTACAGCACGGTCACATGACTTCACGTCACCACTGCTAAGCTAAGGTGGCTAATGTTGGGCTATAAAGGAACTACAGCACGGTCACATGACTTCACGTCACCACCGCTAAGCTAAAGGTGGCTAATGTTGGGCTATAAAGGAACTGCAGCACGGTCACATGACTTCAACGTTACCACCGCTAAGCTATATATTTGTAGCAATAAAAGAGCCTCTATAAAGACGTGTAGCCTACATAATTACTGGCTGTTATTCTGTAATTAAAATAATACACTTTTTGTCAAATGATTCCATAGTGAACTGAAAATGTTTAGCATTTTGTAAAGTTATTTCAAAAATAGTTTTTATAAGGGTTATCACAACAAAGCCGAGCCGGCCAGCTAACCAATCAGAGCAGACTGGGCTCTGCTTTCAGACAGAGGGTGAAAAGAGGTGCTGCAGCACAGACAGTATGAGAAAACTAAAGAGCTTTTTGAACATTAAAGCATGGAGACATGTTGAGATACTACATACTGATATACACCTGAACATCAGCAGGAGAGGACTCTTTAAAGTAGAGACACTACATACTGATATACACCTGAACATCAGCAGGAGAGGACTCTTTAAAGTAGAGACACTACATACTGATATACACTTCAACATCATCAGGAGAGGACTCTTTAAAGTAGAGACACTACATACTGATATACACCTGAACATCAGCAGGAGAGGACTCTTTAAAGTAGAGACACTACATACTGATATACACCTGAACATCAGCAGGAGAGGACTCTTTAAAGTAGAGGCACTACATACTGATATACACCTGAACATCAGCAGGAGAGGACTCTTTAAAGTAGAGACACTACATACTGATATACACCTGAACATCAGCAGGAGGAGGACTCTTTAAAGTAGAGACACTACATACTGATATACACCTGAACATCAGCAGGAGAGGACTCTTTAAAGTAGAGACACTACATACTGATACACACCTGAACATCAGCAAGAGAGGACTCTTTAAAGCAGAGACACTACATACTGATATACACCTGAACATCAGCAGGAGAGGACTCTTTAAAGTAGAGGCACTACATACTGATATACACCTGAACATCAGCAGGAGAGGACTCTTTAAAGTAGAGACACTACATACTGATATACACCTGAACATCAGCAGGAGAGGACTCTTTAAAGTAGAGACACTACATACTGATATACACCTGAACATCAGCAGGAGAGGACTCTTTAAAGTAGAGACACTACATACTGATATACAGATGAACATCAGCAGGAGAGGACTCTTTAAAGTAGAGACACTACATACTGATACACACCTGAACATCAGCAGGAGAGGACTCTTTAAAGTAGAGACACTACATACTGATATACAGATGAACATCAGCAGGAGAGGACTCTTTAAAGTAGAGACACTACATACTGATATACACCTGAACATCAGCAGGAGAGGACTCTTTAAAGTAGAGACACAACATACTGATATACACCTGAACATCAGCAGGAGAGGACTCTTTAAAGTAGAGACACAACATACTGATATACACCTGAACATCAGCAGGAGAGGACTCTTTAAAGGAACATGTTTAAAAGTGGCTCTGAAACTGACCTGATCAGTGTTCCTGTTGTAATCACAGAATCCCAGGCTGTTGGTCAAAGCTGGGCTCGCTATATTCAGACACATGCTCACCTAAAACAGACAAACAAAACAACTGTAAAGGAGTTTGAAGAATGGAAGTGCAGATTACAATGTAATGTACAATCTTATCACAAGTAGTGTGAGAAGTATTCAGATCCTTTACTGCCGTTAAAGTACTAATACTGCTCTGTGAAAAGAATGCAATACAAGTAAATACTCATTCTACAGAAAAATGGTGTCCATATGTGGTATATTACTAAATATATGACCTTATTAGATGGTTAATATTGTTGCATCAAGGAAAGTATTACTGTTGCAATAAAGTTCAGATATACACATATATATAATTCATTGACAAAATAATGTGGTAACATTTTTACTTTTGAACCACAGTATTTAAAATAAGATCACATTCCACCACTGCAGATTACATAAAGAAACCTGTTCTTTTGTCCAATGAATGTCTGATAATGTATATTAAACATTTATTTTCATTCGAAGATCTGCAGCAGATTAAAAAACACTTTACCTTGGCCATAGAGTGGAAGGTGAAGTAATAAACTCCGGGGATTCTGCAGGTGAAGTGACCTGTGGCCTCGTTAAAGTCCTTATCGCCGCCCTCAGGTGTGTTTACCACGGCAGGCTCGTATGTTATCGGCTGTAACACACACACAAACACACACACGCACACGCACACACAGGTTAAGTCACAGGTGAATGATTATGTTGTTAATTAAGATACTCTGCAGATTTTAAAACATTTAAGAGACTGCACCTGTCCAAAGCCAGGATAACTGTTGTGAGTCCGAATCGCTGAGAAGGCTGATCGAGCCATCTGAGCCCCCTGTCCTCCTGAAACACACACACACACACACACACACACACACACACACACACACACACACACACACACACACACACACACACACACACACACACACACACACACACACACACACACACACACACACACACACACACACACACACACACACACACACAAACAAGGGAGCAGGAAGTGAAAATATGCTGACTCATTTCCGGGTTTTAGGACTCATTCCTCATTTAATTTAAATGTTTAAACTAGGGCTGTCATTCGATTAAAATAGTTAATCGCGATTAATCGCAAATTAATCGCACATTTTTGATCTGTTCTAAATGTACCTTAGAGGAATATTTTTCAAGTTTTTAATACTCTTATCAACATATGAGTGGACAAATATGCTTTATGCTAATGTTTATTATCATTTGAACGATGACAAATATTTTCATGAATATTAAACACAACAACCTGTGTGTGTGTGTGTGTGTGTGTGTGTGTGGTGTGTGTGTGTGTGTGTGTGTGTGTGTGTGTGTGTGTGTGTGTGTGTGTGTGTGTGTGTGTGTGTGTGTGTGTGTGTGTGTGTGTGTGTGTGTGTGTGTGTGTGTGTGTGTGTGTGTGTGTGTGTGTGTGATGGATCATTGGAGCTATGTGCAACTCAAGGCATATGCTCGAACCGGAGCTGCCTGGACGCTGCAATCATGTTGCACACTATCCGTGCTGAGTGTGCTGACTTCTCGTCCAATGTCCCACTGTCTGGCTTCCTGCATAAAGTCAAGTGCTCGGCGCAGTTGTGGCGAAATGTCGCTCCTCTGTTTTCATCGAAACAGCTCCTTATATCCGTTAGCGCAGCTAGCTAGCACCAGATGCTAACAACAACAATGCACTCTCGCTCGCTCGGGCCACACATACACACACCCTCCCGGTCCTCCCAATGGCCAGTCGGTGCCTGCCGGTGAGCGTGGAAGTGTGGTCTGCAGCAAGCGGGCGGCAGGAGCGGGGCTGTCAGCATCAGCTTGTAGATGGTATTTTAAACTCGATGCGCTCTGAAACTACGGGGTGGTCGAGGAAAAAAAATACACATGCATTAATCGCGTTAAAATAATTAGTGGCATTAATTTTTTTTTGCGTTAACGCGTTATTAACGCGTTAACTTGACAGCCCTAGTTTTAATGCATGCTTCTTAGGTAACATTAAGCTGTCTTTGGCCCCTTTTCTGCTGTAACAATGTAAATGACTAATACAAGTATTCTGATTCTGATTCCTGCACCACTCTTTTGTGTATTATCTAGTATGGTTTATACTTTAAGTCGTATCCTTACCAGAGATGATGCCCTTCCCCTCGGCTCCGGGGCGACCGGGCTCTCCAGGTTGTCCCGCGGCTCCCAGATGTCCTCGGTACCCTTTAGGACCCATGACCCCCTGCTGGCCTCGCCCACCCGCCTCCCCCTTCAGCCTCCTCAGGACCGCCTCATCCACCGGACCCTCCAACATCACCGCTGAAACACACACACGTTAACGATTAAACTGCAGTAACTCACTCTGTGGCCACTAGGGGGCGTCAGAAACAAGATGAGAACCAATTAATTATCTTTTAGTAAACCTAGGTCAATTTAATAGATATTACATTATTATAAGTGGGTTAGGGGTTAGAAGTAGCAGATATTTGATCGGTACTAAAACTAAAAGTACTCCTTATACAGAATGACAATTTTCATAATAGCGTATTGACCCGAATACAAGACCTCAAGATCTGAAAAAGAGGGTTCGTCTTATATTCTGGGTCTAGACTTTTCAATGTAATTACACAGTCACAACAACAGATCGCGCCAAACGAGTGTTCTCCCAAGCGAGAAACCGTCTTAAAGTACGGTAACAGCAACAGGAGAGATAGAGATGGAGAGACACAGAGACCAACTCCGATGAAGTGGATCAAAATTAGGGAAAGTTAATAAACCACAGAGGCGAAGTTACGATGCCAATTTTAAGATAATGGTGATCAACGAAGCAGAGTCATCAAACAACTGTCGAGCAGCAAAGAAATATGGTGTTACTGAGTGTTCATTAGAAGATGGCGAGCCCAAAAAGACCGCCTTAAAACAGTCAGAGAAAATAAAATGTTCGGCGTCCGGAACAACATTTGGTCTTCCAAAAATATATTTTTCCAAAAATGATTCTTGAAAAAAGAGGGGTCGTCTTATAATCAGGGTCATCTTATATTCGGGTCAATACGGTCATATATCTATTATGGATGATAATATGTACTAGTACAATTTTGCAGCTGGTTAAGGTGGAGCTAACTTTAATTACTTTATTTTTTAACAAAATATAGCTTCATAATTAATTTGTTATTTAAATGTTTGAACCTGAGGGTGATTGCATGAAAAGACAAAACTAAATACAAATATACCTTTCTCTCCTTCCTCTCCCTTGGCTCCTGGATATCCATCTCTCCCTGGAGCTCCTGCCTCCCCCGCCCGGCCGTCTCTCTCCCCACAACTCTCATCACATCGGGCAGGAATCAGGGTGAAGACCACCAGAAACACCAGACCATAATAACCTCCCATGATCCAAAACACTGGAGAAGAACAAGGCAAGTTTATTTATACAGCACCTTTCAACACAAGGCAATTCAAAGGGCTTCACAAAAATGAAAGACATTAAGAGCATAAAACACATTAGAAACATTAAAAAGCAAAGATAATAAAACATGAATAACAAAAAGGTACATGGATAAAAGTTACAGTGCAGTGTGAGATGTGAAAAGTTAAATTAAAGCAGCGGCAAAAAGAAAAGTCTTCAGCCTGGATTTAAGAGTAGTCAGAGTTGCAGCGGACCTGCAGGTTTCTGGGAGGTTGTTCCAGATATTTGGAAATATCCCGAACCAAATTCTCACATTCCTCTAGCCCTAATCTTCCTGTGAAATTATAGTTATTTTGACACTTTTCTAACCTTCCTCTAAACAAGAACAAAACAAATAATAGAAGAAGATGAAGAAGGAGAAGAAGAAGAAGAAGAAGTTTGACTTTTTGTTATAGACAAAATCTTACATACAGCACACATTACATGATTTAAAGATAACGGTTCATTACATGTTAATTAAGATGCTTAATACCTGCAGCAAAGTTCAAGCTTCTGCAAGATGGTTTTCGTAAAAATGAACTGAAACTAATTCAAACTAATTAATCTTAAAGGAAACATTCATGCAAATGGATAATCAATTTAAAATAATAAACTATAAAATGACTGAGTTTTGTTATATTGCTGTTGACTAATGCTGTGAGTATTGAGTGTTATTTATTTTAATATTATATTAAATGTATTATATTTTATATTATTTTACTCACCAGCAAAGTTGTCTTTCTCACCGGCGTGGATTTGGAGCTGCGATGAAAAGACGAGATTTCCTCTTTTGGTGAACAGATAAAGACTTCTTATTAGAGGTCACACACACACACACACACACACACACACACACACACACACACACACACACACACACACACACACACACACACACACACACACACACACACACACACACAACACACACACACACACACCACACACACACACACACACACACACACACACACACACACACACACACAGAGCAAGGAAATGAAACTCATGATTTGACAGAAAGGAGAGCCAGTTCTTTTAGACTAATCTAACTGTGTTTGGAACCAAGTAGCACCCAATGACAACAGAGCAGAAAACAATTGCTCCTAATTGATGTTATTGTCCATAGTGAGAAGAGAAGAGTTATGTTGGAAAGATAAGATTAAACCGTACAACTTAGTAACGGAAAACAAAATGCATTGATTATTAAAAACATGACGCAGTAAAAAGTGTAAAGTCATGTTATTTATTCAATTCAATTTAATACCAATATAATATATCAATATAAATAAACCTCAGTACATTAACTCATCGACATGTACAATATACTTAATAACTGCAATGAAGTTTTTTTTCACAGCAGGTTTTTTCCACTTGAGAGTTTGTGGCGCCATCGTGTGTTTATATGATGCAACTACAGCAGAATTAAAATGTTACCTTTGTTCCAGCAGAAAAGAGCCAAAGACAGTGTAGGAGCCATTTTATGGGTGTTGTTGACTTGTCAGTTTACTTTATTTATATTTATACTGCAATATTATTTTGGACACTTGGTGGCGGGGGTTAGCCGCACTGGGTGTATAAAAGGAGGTCATAGGTGACCGGAGAGGACGAGGACACAGGAGGAAAGAGCCCGGCAGATGCTCATACCACAACCCTTGACACAGTATAATTAACCCTTAGTATGCAAAGCTAAATAAACATTATTCTAAACTGCACCAAAGGACCGGAAAATCATCTGTTTCGACTCCACTTCGAGCAATAAAATGACTAACAGAGCACTTATATACTAACAAAGGACTGGCTTATCTAAAGCCAGTTGAGTAGCACTTGAAATGTTTGGCTCTATGAAACCTGATGTACTTTATGATTCTGTTTTCTTCAAGTTTGTGTCTTCTTGGTCGAATGTACTTATTGTAAGTCGCTTTGGATAAAAGCGTCAGCTAAATGTAATGTAATGTTTGTGTCTGCGTCTGGATCACTCCTCCTGTGAAGTAATGGCAAAGGATATAGGACAATGGAACATTAAAATGGCCATTACAGACGGCGTAATGTTCCCTAAGAAGAAGCATGCATAAAATAAATATTTAAGATAAACAGTTTTAAAAGAATTACACAATTTACAAAATACACATCCTGTAACAGTTCTGATGATTTAGCAGCCAGGTATATATATAGCACAGTTATTAACGGCATATATATATATATTTATATATTGCACATAATTTGTATTTCACAACAAGGGGTGTTATAGCATAGTCTGTGTTGTTGTGTGTTGCAGACTGACATACATACAACCTGTAAAATGCAGAGATGAAGTCAAAAGGGAGAATTTATATTTCGTATATTAAATTACCAAAGCCTGAACCACGCCTAACTATGAGCTTTATCAAACGTTTTTTAGATTTGATGTAAAGCGTCTTTGAGCATTAGGAAAAGCGCTATAAAAATCCCATGTATTATTATTATTATTATTATTATTATTATTATCATCAGAAGGAAGGTCTTATACCTAAACGGATATGGTGTCTGCAGCCGGACATACACTGAAAGCTGATTCCACAAAATGCTCTGACTCCCATTTTACTTTTAGAGACTCTGGGAATAACCAATAATCCTGCTGCATTCTGGGAAAGCAATGACCTAATGGGACAGTTGGATATAATTGGCTCGTTACGACGGGTGGTGCCTTCGCATTAAGGTGGGTCAAACTCAATGTCATGGCGGGCCACGTCAGCATTATGGTTACACTCAAAGGGCCGGTTGTAACTATATAAATATACAGCACCAGTCAAACGTTTGGACACCTTCTCATTCGAAGGTTGTTGTTTTTTTTAAATGTCTAAATTGTAGATTAATACTGAAGACATCAAAACTATAAAAGAACACATGGAATTATCTAGTAAAGAAAAAAGTGTTAACATTTTTATATTTCAGATTCTTCCAATGAGCCCCCTTTGCCTTGATGACTCCTGGCTTCTCTATATACATATATAATATATATGAAATAATGTATTATATCACATTATTGGCTCTGCATTGGATTATTATCAGTTCTCGTAATAACCTCATAAATAACTACGTCTGAAAGCAGAAGTCTAGGGCAAATAATTGAAAGCAATTAATCAACAATTACACCAATTGTATAATATTCTTTGCAAGCTTCACATGACATGAGGTCACCAGGCCTTGAGCTTGACACCCATGCATTAAGGGATTTGTAGGCGTGGAGAACATAAATCCTGTTTGGAGCTCTGTCAGGGCGTCTGCGTTTTGAAGACAGTGAATAACTCATGTGATGAATCCCAACCGTCACACTGCTTTGAAATGCTTGAGTAAACACAGCTTTCCAGAGAAGAGCGATAAGAAAACACGGCCAGTTCAGTCTTGTGCTGGCCGTGTTTGAAGGGGAAAACAAATGAGACTAAACTTTGCTTTGTGTTTCATCATCAGGGAAACACAACAAGAAATATGGAAAAATATTCTGTAAAGTAGACTTATTGCATTTAAAACAACATATACACATAGGCGGTGTGTGGCGCAGTGGATAGTGCGTTGGCGTTCGGATCAGGGGAGCACAGGTTCAAACCCCACTGTAGTCAGCATGTCGTTGTGTCCCTGAGACACTTCACCCCAAATTGCTCCTGTGGGGATTGCCCACAGTATTGAGTATGTAAGTCGCTTTGGATAAAACCGTCTAACAAGTGACATGTGATGTAACATAAAATACAAATCACCTCGCTCTCATACACAACATTATGAGTATTGAATGAGAAACAGGTGAGTAAAAAATCAGGAACAAAATGTAGGAATGGGAAATATGAATTAGAATTAATGATGAATAATATTGTGATTTTGCAACTAAGACATTAACAGGATGTTCTGCAGTGCGATGCTAAACACAAGCAGGACGTTAAGCGGTACAGTTAATCAAATTGACAGAAAAATCCTGCAGTTTTTCAAATTACCAAGATTTGTTCGCATTGAGGTAAATTAAATTAAAAGGACACTTTGCAGTGCTCTTACTGGAATTACTGGGATGTTCTGCAGTGCTGTTTTCAGTTTTTATCACACAAACATTGTCATTGGTGTTTCCTTCCTTCCTTCCTCTCCTTTCCTTCTTGCATCTGAGAGTTAAGATGAATCCATTTTAGTTTCTTTAAGAGAGAACAGCTGCACAAACTGATGGTTTGTACCTTTTTTCTTGTGTTTACCCCAGGACAAAAAGACAAAATAATTGAGGACTTTTTTTGTGCAAAAGGGAGAACACAAATCAGGAGTGACACACAATAATAAATAATATATACTGATAATAATACATTATAAAACATGAGAACATGGAACAAAACTACAACATGAGGAGGAATCAATCAATCAATGTTTATTTATATAGCCCAATATTACATTACATTGCATTTAGCTGACGCTTTTGTCCAAAGCGACTTACAATAAGTACATTCGACCAGGAAGACACAACCTTGAAGAAAACAGAATCATATAAGTACATCAGGTTTCATAGAGCCAAACATTTCAAGTGCTACTCCACTGGCTTTAGGTAAGCCAGCCCTTTATTAGTATATAAGTGCTTCGTTAATAGTTCTATCGCTCGAAGTGGAGTCGAAAGAGATGAGTTTTCAGTTTGCGCCGGAAGGTGTGTAAGCTATCTGCTGTCCTGATATCAATGGGGAGCTCATTCCACCGTCTTGGAGCTAGGACAGCAAACCCACGTGTTTTTGCTGATGGGAACTTGGGTCCCCCTCGCAGCGAGGGCGCAACGAGTCGTTTGGCTGATGCAGAGCGTAGTGCACGCGCTGGGGTGTACGGTTTAACCATGTCCTGGATGTAGGAAGGGCCAGATCCATTCGCAGCACGGTAAGCAAGTACCAGTGTCTTGAAGTGGATTCTAGCAGTTACCGGAAGCCAGTGAAGGGAGCGGAGGAGCAGAGTGGTGTGGGAAAATTTAGGAAGGTTGAAGACCAGACGAGCCGCTGCATTCTGGATGAGCTGCAGAGGTCGGATGGCACATGCAGGTAGACCAGCCAGGAGGGAGTTGCAGTAGTCTAGGCGTGAGATGACGAGAGCCTGGACCAGAACCTGCGTCGCTTTCTGGGTCAGCTGGGGACGTATCTTCCTGATGTTGTAAAGCGTGTATCTGCAGCAGCGGGTTGTAGCAGCGATGTTTGCAGTGAAGGACAGGTTGTTATCTAGGGTCACACCCAGATTCCTTGCAGTCTGAGTCGGGGAAACAACTGAGGTGCCGATGTTGATTGTTAGGTCAAGAGTGGGACAATCTTTTCCCGGAAGGAAGAGCAGCTCAGTTTTGTCAAGGTTGAGCTTGAGGTGATGAGCAGACATCCACTGAGAGATGTCAGCTAGACAAGCAGAGATGCGTGCGACGACCTGGGTCTCTGAGCGGGGAAAGGACAGAATTAATTGGGTGTCGTCAGCGTAGCAGTGGTATGAAAAACCATGCGGGCTAATGACTGATCCGAGCGAGTTTGTGTACAGGGAGAAGAGGAGGGGACCAAGAACAGAGCCCTGAGGGACCCCTGTAGTTAATTGACAAGGGTCGGACTCAGACCCTCTCCAAGTCACCCTGTAGGTACGGTCTTTCAGGTATGAGGTGAGGAGGGAAAGTGCAGAGCCAGAAACTCCAAGTTTTTGGAGAGTGCGAAGGAGGATCTGATGATTCACTGTGTCGAATGCAGCAGACAGGTCCAACAGGATGATGACAGAGGAGAGGGAGGCTGCTTTGGCAGTGTGCAGTTCCTCCGTGACAGCAATGAGAGCAGTTTCTGTGGAGTGACCTGCCTTGAAACCAGACTGGTGCGGATCCAGAAGGTTGTTCTGATGGAGATAACAGGAGAGTTGTTTAAAGACAGCGCGTTCAAGTGTTTTAGACAGGAACGGGAGTAGAGAGACAGGCCTGTAGTTTATAACATCAGACGGGTTGAGAGTGGGTTTCTTTAGGAGAGGGTTTACTCTTGCCTCCTTGAGACTGTTTGGAAAGTGACCAGAAGTTAGAGAAGTGTTGATGAAATGGGTGAGAAACGGTTGAATATCAGGAGCGATAGTCTGAAGGAGGTTTGAAGGGATGGGGTCCAGAGGACAGGTGGTAGGGCGGGCAGAGGTAATGAGGGTAAGAACCTCACTTGGAGAGAGAGGGGAAAAGGAGGTATATCACAAATGTTACATTTGTCTCAGTGGACTTCACAGTTTGTACAGAATATCAGTATGACAATACGACACCCTCTGTCCTTAGACCCTCTGTCCTTTGACCCTCTGTCCTTAGACCCTCACATCGTACAAGGAAAAACTTCTGGAGAAAACCCACAGTTTAAGGGAACATGGGAGAAACCTCAGGGAGAGCAACAGAGGAGGGATCCCTCTCCCAGGACGGACAGACGTGCAATAGATGCCGTGTGTAAATTGAAAAGATAATACATTTGCAACATAGGTAGTCCAAATGTTTGGAAATGCATGTGTGTATAATAGGAAGATGAATCCACGAGGATATCCATCCAGGACCTATGATCCAGGACCACAGCCACGACTCAAGATCCAGGGCTCGCGATCTAGGACACAGGACCGCAGGATCATCCATGACTCCGGATCCCGGCGTATATAGACACCAAAAAGAAAGACATTTGGGGGAGCTGGGTTAATCGGAATATGAGAGTACACAGGTATAGACAGAGAGAAGGAAGAAGTAAGATGTCCCCCGACAAACTAAGCCTATATCAGCAAAACTAGGGGCTGAATCTAATCAGCCCTAACTATAAGCTTTATCAAAAAGGAAGGTCTTAAGCGCACTCTTAAAAACGGATAGGGTGTCTGCCGCCCGAACACAAACTGGAAGCTGATTCCACAAAAGTGGAGCTTGATAAGAAAAGGCTCTGGCTCCCATTGTACTTTTAGAGACTCTAGGACATGGGCGCGGGAAGGGGGGTGCTGAGGGCGCTGCAGCACCCCTTAGCGGCAGGCAGGGGGTGCGGAGCTCCCCTGTCTGAATTATTATTTGACGGTTATTGATATTGTTATATATACATTAACCGTGCTTTACGTGAACCTCATCAAGACACTAGAGGACGACAGAACCGTAATTTCCCGTGTTCAGTGAATGCAACAGAGGCAAGACACCAGACCAATCAGAGAGTTGCATGGAAATAAAAGAGTGCGGAAATAGCGCATTTAGTGTGTGTGAGAGAGGGAGAGAGAGAGAGGGACGAGTGCCAGCAGCAGGGACTGTGTTGTTAGCATCTGGTTAGCTAGCTGCACTAACGGACATACGGAGCTGTTGGTTCCACAACAAGCTGGAGGAGAGCTCTCCTCTCAGACTGAGAGGCTCAGGTGAGCTAAAGGACTCTCTGAGTGCTTAGATAGTTAACTTTAGTCTAAGTTATCTCAGTGGGTCTCAAACGTTTTGGTCACAAATTATTCAAAAGATTATTTCCGCGGCACACCTTCATATGATCATTATAGTTATAAAACAAATAAGAGAATAAAGGAAAAACAGTTATGAAATACTATATGGCAGTAAAACAAGAATACAGTTTGAAAGGGGAGTGATTTGTAAAATATCCATAAAGAAAAAGAAAATCTGCTTACAGTTGTGTTTCATCTGGGTGTTGAGAGATGTATCCATAGATCTCTTAATGTTGCTCTTAAAGTGCACCAGATTGATGCCTTCAACTTCCGGGTGAGCATCCCCCCGGACCCCCCTAGAGGAGGTGAGGTCCGCTCCCCACTCGTAAAAAATAGCACTTTACCCCTGCCTATATGCCGTGAGCTGATTATCGAGCCTTCATTGAGCCTAAAAACCCACCTCTTTTCCCTTGCTTACCAGTCAGTCTGAGCTATGTCTTACCTATTTGTATGCTTTTACTGTCTGTCCATAGCCTTTATGTGCCTTGTATTTATTCTTATGTGTGCTTTTTTATCTTTTCTTATGTGTGCTTTTTATCTATTCGTGTAATATTATATTTTATTATAATGTTATGTTCATTGTGAAGCACTTTGGCAAACCCTCTGTTTTTAAACTGTGCTATATAAATAAAGTGGATTGGATTGGATTGTAACAGTCGCGGGTGTACTGTGTGTTTGCGTGTGGGGAGTGCTTTTGTGCGTGCTCTATAGTGCCCGTAATAGTGTTCACTGGAGTCCAGCACCTCAGCACCCCCACTCAAAATACCTTCCCGCGCCTCTGCTCTAGGAACAACCAACAACCCTGCATTCTTGGAACGCAATGCCCTAGTACAGGGGTGGCCAACCTGCGGCTCTCGAGCCGCATGCGGCTCTTTGCCTAGTTTCATGCGGCTCTTCAGTTCATATTGAATTTTATATGTGTGAGTTTGGGGGAGAGACACTGACTCCTGACTAGTGTTGCATGGTGTACCGATACTTGAAAGGTATACCGCGATACCCTGCCGTTAAAAACGTTACGATTCCTCCGTTTAAGAATGACGGCGGAAAGTACTCCGGTGAGAAAGCGCCGTTTAAATAAGAGCTGTGTGTGTTCAGCGCTCTGCTTCCACTCCCTGCTCTGCAGCCGTGCCTACAGTCCCTCCCCTCTCAAGCACGCTCTAAGTCCCGCCCCTCTAAAGCACGCTCAAGTGCCTCCCCGCTCTCGTGCACGCGCTAGCTGCCAGAGCATGTGAGAAAACGAGAAGCATGGCTGCAAGTGGGAGTGCAACTGCCGCTGCGCCTCGGCTTGTTGACAAAAAAGACGCCAGAAGCGAAATGTGGAAGTATTTTAGCTATATCTCTGACAGTGAGGGCAAGCCTACGGACACCACGAGGCCTGTCTGTAAGAAATGTATTAATTTTATTTAATACGAATTCTTGTCATTTATTGTATTTATTGTTCTCATTGTTTAAAGGTTGTGTTATGGTTCTGGTTCTGGTCTGAAATAAAGCACAATAATTACATTTAAGACTGTTTCCCTTTTTTTAAGAAAAGTATCGAAAAAGAATCGGAATCGCAATTCTTGACTTGGTATCGAAACCAAAATGTTGGTATCGTGACAACACGACAGTTAAACCTGATATTTAGTAGGTCTGTTAAGTATTGAATGCTGATAATTCTGACGTAATTTGGCCGGTCAAAGTTGTTTGGGCTGGGATAAAATTGCTCCGTTACTTTCGTTCCGTGTTACTTTTGTCCCGTGTTACTTTCGTCCCGGCTCTCCCTACGTGTGTATGTGTGGTGTCAGGTGTCAGTATGAGAGGATGACAGCGCGTCTAATTTTGATGTGGCCCAAGAGCCAATCACAATAATACCTGCGATGCAGTGAACCAATCACTTTTTGAGGGGTGGAAAACCTATCGTTGATTAAACACTACTATCCAGTGTTTCCCCTACCATTGTCTTGGAAGGGCGCTGCACCCCGCCAACGGAGCCCCGCGCCCCCCCCTGAAATTCAAGGTGTTTAAAAAATATATATAATTTTTTTTTAAATATATATATCGCACCAAATTGCAAATAATCTATAACTACTGTCACTTTTCACATTGAACATGTGCTCTTTTATTAAATAAACTAAACGCTTTCATTTGAAGTTGTGAGTTTAGTGTTTTTGACCCTAAGAAACACTGATGCATTAATCAATAACAATAATCCACAGCTCCTCTCTCTGCTCCAGAGGATTTAAAAAATATATATCCCAATGCCACAAAAATGCATCAGTGACGTGGTTGAAATCTTGTCTCCAGAAAACAAAAAACTGAAACAAGCGGTATCAGTGACTGTGTGTTTGATGTGGCTCTTTGCAGTAACATAGAAAAAATGTGGCTCTTAACCTCTGACTGGTTGGCCACCCCTGCCCTAGTAGGACAGTAGGGTATAATGAGTTATTTAAGGTAAGATGGCACCTGCCCATTAAGGGCTTTGTAGGCGAGAAGAATAATTTTAAATGATATCCTGTGTTCTATAGGGAGCCAGTGTAAGGCAGCCAGAACAGGAGTAATGTGGTCCCTTTTCCTAACTCTGGTTAGTACACGAGCTGCAGCATTTTGAATCAGCTGAAGCGACTTGACTGACTTCTTGGTACACCCTGATAATAAGAAGTTACAATAATCCAGCCATGAAGTAACAAATGCATGGACTCGTTTCTCTGCATCGTTTTGAGGCAAGATATGCCTGATTTTTGCAATGTTACGTAGATGGAAGTAGGCGGTCCTTGAAATTGATTTTATGTGGGCGTTAAAGGATAAATCCTGATCAAATATAACACCAAGATTCCTTACAGTCTCACTGGAGGCCAAATGAATGCCATCCATAGTTAGTATATCTTTAGATAATTTGTTTCGTAGATTCTTCGGGCCAAGTACAATAACTTCAGTTTTGGTCGTGTTTAACATCAAAAAGTTTAAGCTCATCCACGTTTTTAAGTCCTTGAGGCAGTCTTGAATTGTATTTAGATGATTAATTTCATCAGGCTTGATTGATAAATATAGTTGAGTATCATCCGCATAACAATGAAAATGTACAGAATGATTCCTTATAATATTGCCTAACGGAAGCATATATAATGTGAACAAAATAGGTCCGAGCACTGAGCCCTGTGGCACTCCATGGCTAACTTTGGTTTGCGTGGAAGATTCATCATTGACACGTACAAACTGAGAGCGTTCAGATAGATAGGACCTAAACCAGCCTAAAGCAGTTCCCTTTATGCCAACTAATTGCTCTAGTCTTTGCAATAAGATATCATGGTCGATAGTATCAAACGCAATAAATCTACCCTCGTGGGGGCGCGCTCATGTGATTGGCTTAGAATTGAGGAGACATCTGATTGGCTATAGATAGAAAAAATTACAAGTACGAATCGGCTGACCGTCAGGGGAGTCTCAAAAAACCCACACACGAATGCACAGCGATCCGTGCACAGAAAGCGGTTTGTGTTTGCAGCTTCAACTTTTAAACGGAAAACAAATATGTGAGGATCAAAAATACATATGTAAAACTTTTTTCTGTATTTGGATTTTATTTACATGTATATGAAACGGAACGCATTTGTGTGTGCATTGAAAAGTGTGGATCATGAAATACAAGTGTGAATCCTTCTGTGTGCATGTGTGTATTATGAGACTGTTCTGAGCCCATAGAAAAGAGTGTAGGCAACTGTGGAGTTACAGTCGCTAAGAGAAGGAGAGTTGTGAGTGCTTAAGCTGTAGTAACGTGTGATTAAAACGTCAAGCAGTTGCCGTGATCAAGAGTTTTAAAACGATCGATTAAGTTAAGATAATAAGCTATCAGCAGCAGAACAGGCACACAGGATACCCGGAGGTGACAACAACAACAACCGGAAGTTATTGCTTACCGCAATAGTGGTCCGTGTAGAAATCCCTGTAGAAAGAGGAACAATGCAAAGCAATAGATTGCAATTGTGTAAGCCCTAAAATTCCTGCACATTTTTAAAGTCAAACACACACACACAAACAAACACACACACACACACACACACACACACACACACACATTTTAATGGTCCTGTTTATGGTTTCTTTTCAGAATAAAGACCAGATTATATCCTCTCTCACAAACACACAGGAAACATAAAAGAGGGCCGGACATCTTTTGTTTTGTTGTTCTGTTTCCTGTCCTGCTATTGGCCGGCTGTCGACCAATCACGTCGCCTGTGGTCGCACACCATACAACCTAAAAACACCACCAGCAGATCCTAGTGATTCACTTCTTCCAGCCTGATTTTCACTGCAGACTCTCCTCGTCCTAAAGGTGAGAAACAACTTCATTTGTTGTTATTTTTCCTCCTCAGGCTGAGCGGAATACCTGAGAGGTTTTACACGTCTTTCAACAATGAAAGGCATGTTAACATCTGTAGGCAATAAAGAACAGCTGTGGTATTTCATGCCAGCTTTACTACTTGTAGTTCAACTTGAACTATTTATTATACACAGAATTATAACAGATAAGCATTTGTTTACAATAACAAAACTAGACAAGTGTAAATACTTTCTGTAAAGAATTATTTATTCTTTTTGTATTTATTTTTGTTTAACACAGTATGAGTACAGATGAGAAAGGACGTACTTAATACTGCAATACTAATACTAATACAAGTCGAGGTATTTGTCTGTCAGCTATAACTACTTAAGTTTTCACATTACGGTTTTCACTATGATGTTATAATGAAATCAAATAAATCACATGTTTTCTGATCATCTGAATAGTGAAGTTTTTCTTGATGTGTTGAGAACATTCTCCTCCTTCCTAAAGTGAAATAAAGTCTTTAAAAAGCCATTTGGATAAGCTAGATAATGCATCGTCACAAAGTGATGTAGTGGAGTATTTTCAAAGGGTGTTATTTATACTTTTAAATGTGTCACAGTGTTTTCAGTGAGAGCAGCAGGTACAAAATGACTTTTAAAGATTCATGAAAGATAAAACTGTTAGGAACAACACTGAAATCTGAGCCCAGAGAGAGAGTGTGTGTGTGTGTGTGTGTGTGTGTGTGTGTGTGTGTGTGTGTGTGTGTGTATGTGTGTGTGTGTGTGTGTGTGTGTGTGTGTGTGTGTGTGTGTGTGTGTGTGTGTGTGTGTGTGTGTGTGTGTGTGTGTGTGTGTGTGTGTGTGTGTGTGTGTGTGTGTGTGTGTGTGTGTGTCCACTAATCACCTGGCTGAATACAAACTAGTTGGACGACTTCCAAACAACATGCGCAGACACGTTCTACAACATATTTAGGTATTAAACAATTAGATACCTGTCAAACTACACCAGGCAGTTCATGATTCATTTATGAATGAAAAGTTGCAAAAGAGGGGATTTTTTCTTCCCTTTTTTACAACTTCATTAATTCGTCCTCCTTAAAAATAATACAGAAATCTGATTGACTGAATATAAAGGACACGATCGCCCTCTACCCATACATGGAATAACCATTTTTAAGGTTAGGAGAGGACTCTTTAAAGTAGAGACACTTCATACTGATATACACCTGAACATCAGCAGGAGAGGACTCTTTAAAGTAGAGACACTACATACTGATATACACCTGAACATCAGCAGGAGAGGACTCTTTAAAGTAGAGACACTGATATACACCTGAACATCAGCAGGAGAGGACTCTTTAAAGTAGAGACACTGATATACACCTGAACATCAGCAGGAGAGGACTCTTTAAAGTAGAGACACTACATACTGATAGCACGGTCACATGACTTCACTTCACCACCGCTAAGCTAAAGGAGGCTAATGTTGGGCTATGAAGGAACAACAGCAAGGTCACATGACTTCACTTCACCACCGCTAAGCTAAAGGAGGCTAATGTTGGGCTATAAAGGAACTACAGCACGGTCATATGACTTCACTTCACCACCGCTAAGCTAAAGGAGGCTAATGTTGGGCTATAAAGGAACTACAGCATGGTCACATGACTTCACGTCACCACCGCTAAGCTAAAGGAGGCTAATGTTGGGCTATAAAGGAACTACAGCACGGTCACATGACTTCACGTCACCACCGCTAAGCTAAAGGTGGCTAATGTTGGGCTATAAAGGAACTACAGCACGGTCACATGACTTCACCACCGCTAAGCTAAAGGAGGCTAATGTTGGGCTATAAAGGAACTACAGCACGGTCACATGACTTCACGTCACCACCGCTAAGCTAAAGGAGGCTAATGTTGGGCTATAAAAGAACTACAGCACGGTCACATGACTTCAACGTTACCACCGCTAAGCTATATATTTGTAGCAATAAAAGAGCCTCTATAAAGACGTGTAGCCTACATAATTACTGGCTGTTATTCTGTAATTAAAATAATACACTTTTTGTCAAATAATTCCATAGTGAACTGAAAATGTTTAGCATTTTGTAAAGTTATTTCAAAAATAGTTTTTATAAGGGTTATCACAACAAAGCCGAGCCGGCCAGCTAACCAATCAGAGCAGACTGGGCTCTGGTTTCAGACAGGGGGTGAAAAGAGGTGCTGCAACACAGTATGAGAACAATAAAGAGCTTTTTGAACATTAAAGCACGGAGACATGTAGAGACACTACATACTGATATACACCTGAACATCAGCAGGAGAGGACTCTTTAAAGTAGAGACACTACATACTGATATACAACTGAACATCAGCAGGAGAGGACTCTTTAAAGTGGAGACACTACATACTGATATACACCTGAACATCAACAGGAGAGGACTCTTTAAAGTAGAGACACTACATACTGATATACACCTGAACATCAGCAGGAGAGGACTCTTTAAAGTAGAGACACTACATACTGATATACACCTGAACATCAGCAGGAGAGGACTCTTTAAAGTAGATACACTACATACTGATATACACCTGAACATCAGCAGGAGAGGACTCTTTAAAGTAGAGACACTACATACTGATATACACCTGAACATCAGCAGGAGAGGACTCTTTAAAGTAGAGACACTACATACTGATATACACCTGGACATCAGCAGGAGAGGACTCTTTAAATTAGAGACACTACATACTGATATACACCTGAACATCAGCAGGAGAGGACTCTTTAAAGTAGAGACACTACATACTGATACACACCTGAACATCAGCAGGAGAGGACTCTTTAAAGTAGAGACACTACATACTGATATACACCTGAACATCAGCAGGAGAGGACTCTTTAAAGTAGAGACACTACATACTGATATACACCTGAACATCTGCAGGAGAGGACTCTTTAAAGTAGAGACACTACATACTGATATACACCTGAACATCAGCAGGAGAGGACTCTTTAAAGTAGAGACACTACATACTGATATACACCTGAACATCAGCAGGAGAGGACTCTTTAAAGTAGAGACTGCATGCTGCCAGCTGTGTGTGTGATCTACTTAAAGTGTGTTTCTCCTCTTTGATTAACGACAGCATTTACAAGCTAACCACATTCATTATGTTACATGACATTACATTACATGACAGTGATTACAGTGAGTCACGCTGCTGTCCTCAGGCTGTTGTTTCATGCTGTTCGGAGTGAGGGTAATGACTTTATTAAATGGAAAGTGAGCTGTGTATTCTGTCAGTGTCTTGATTAAGGGAATACACTCTGATACAACACTAAATAATAGAGAGATATAGTAGAGTGGTTTTTAGTTTTGCAATAGATGATTAGTGATCAATACAATGTATTTTGACGTATAAAACAAATGTTTATATTGATTGTTTTTTATTTGATTAGATTTATTTTGAATGTGTAAAACAATAATACAAAAATGTAACATGAGAATTATTATACAATACAAAATTAAGCAGTGTCAAATTGATATACAAAAATATTACTGATTCTAAGTTATATATAACAAATATACATTTCTTTATATGCTTCTTATTTAATTTATTTTTGTATATTTAGATTGTTTATAAACATTTGTTTAATATATATTTCTTGAGTTGCTCCTTTTTTAAACTTTGTTTTAATATATTTAAACAGTTTGAAAACATTTCTTTTTTTTAAAGAATATTTTCATATGTGCTCCTTTTGGACAATTTCGTGTATTTCTCAAATGTTGTAAAAAATATATATATTTCTTTATGTGCTCTTATTTTACATTTAAATGTCTCTCTACTGTGTCAGAGCAATCCCTTGTACTTGAGTAAATGCAATGACTTAGTTCCCCCCACTGATTGTAAGTTAGATATCCCACAGACTCTGTAAATATTGTCGGTGAATGTTTTCCTGTTTTAGGCAAAGCGTGTGCTGCAGACGGGGGGGGGGGGGGGGGTAGTGAACCTGTTGGGACGAGTCCGACATGTTCCCACCTGTTGGAGCATTCATCTCTACAGGAGTTGGTTTAGAGAGGATTCAGATAGGAGTGAAACCATTTGAGTAAAGACAGAGTAAATGCGCTTTACACTGCTTAAAAGAGCTCAGTTGTGTGACGGCCCCTTAGACTCAAGTCCCTGGTAGCCACTCCCCCAATCAGGAGAGATTGCCGACACCTGATTTAGGTTGACTGCTCAGCTGCAAGTATGGGTGCCTGAGCAGGCATCTCTCTCCTCTCGGGTTGCTTGGCTCTACTGGACCTGGGTTTGTTTGTCTTTGCTTTATATACTGATACATGTTCACACACTACACACATTACTGATTAGCTGGCTTCATAATTAACTTAGTTTCTTTAAATAAATATACTTTAATTGGATATGAATGATGTGTGGTCTCCTACATTTGTCCGTCCTTGAGCCAGGGCGTTGCAAGTGTTAATGTCCAAAATGCACAGCCAATTTTCTTTCATTTGTTTTTAATCTTCTCTTGATTAATACATTCAAGTTTTAAAGCTCAGATACTCCTGGGGAAACAGATCATTATTATAATTCACTAGTGTTTAAGTCAGCATGCTCAAAGAGTTGTATCCAACAAAAAGTGTATAAAATACATTCTGTATAAAATCTGGTACAAATACAATTGGGCAGTTTTGCTTCAACAATCGTGTGTTAACTATTTATTTTTTATTTTCGACTTTGCTTTAGTCATATACAGTCTGGTTTTTAGTATGCCGGACACTGACTTTAAGGGTGGCTGTGACGACTTCCATTAAAACATTAAAGACACCTGCTGTTTGAAGTCAGACTCATAAAACTTGGTGCCTAGAAGTATTTCATATTAACAGCGTGTACTGAAACCACGACAGGCATATCTTACATTTTTGTCTATTGTACATTTATATGGGAGGTGCCAGGTTTATGTGAGGTAGACACACACACACACACAGTAAATCCTAACATGCCTGTGCATGTTCAAACACCAACAGACTAAAGTACCAAATATATCTCGTTATTGATCTTTTTGTCTTTTTTCTGTCTCCCTCTGCAGCCATCATGAAAATAGCAGCTTTTAACATCCAGAAGTTTGGAAGAAACAAAGTGTCCGACCCGGATGTCCTCAAAGTCCTGACCAAGGTGACAACAAATCAAGATTCCCACCATTTAAGACAATTCTCCTTTTTCAAATATGTTTTTATTAACACAATACTATATATAGCACTTTAAAGGGTTTGGGTCATTTGGAGAAAATGTACCTGCAGAATTCTTGCTGTTCTGATTTGTTTCTTCATAGTTTGGTTGAAATTGTCGTAACTTTGGATGAAAGTAAAATGTTATAATGAAATAGTTTAAAGAGAAACCTGTCCCTCCTGTTTTCCTCCGCAGATCGTTTCTCGATACGACATCGTTCTGATTTTGGAGGTCGTGGACATCAGCGGAGACTCTGTGAAAACCTTCCTGGATGCTCTCAACAAGTGAGTATTATTATTTTATTTTTATATGTATTTTTTAAATTGTTGTATTGTATATGTATTATGATCACATTTATTATTATTGTATTTATTATTATTATATTTATTTGTATTATTATTATTATTATCATTATATTTATTATATGTATTCATAGTATTATTATATTTACTAATATTATATGTATTATTGTTATGATTACAGCTTGGTTTGTTGTTAGGATTAAAACATATATATTTGTTAATTGTGAGCCATGGGTGAACTCATAACTTTTTGGAGCAGATTGATTACCTAAATCCCTAAAACTCAAATTATATTTCACTCTCGTTTTAATTGCCAGATATGTTCATTTGCTGTTGTAATAATCAGTTTTAAAAATAAGTTAAGAAAGTGGCAAAACCCATGTGAAAGCCCCCTTCAGAACAGCAGATATAAATGTGTTTAAAACGCTCTGAGAACTAAATAAAAAACACATTACATTTCACAACTCATCAACACACCAACGATTTACATTTTGTTGCAATCTGCAAACTCAACACTAGATACCGCCAAATCCCACACACTGTCCCTTTAAAAATGATATGTTAGTTTTGAATGTGAATCTAAACATATGTGATATGACAACAGTAGCTACAGAACACATACACGTTAAAAATAAATTGTAGAAATTAAGTGTGTGTGTGGTCTAGCATTACTATACTTGTGGGGACCTAAATCTGTTTACACAGTCACGTGTGGGGACTCGCCTCCCTTATGGGGACAAAATGGAGGTCCCCATGAGGGGCATCATTAATTTTAGGGTGAAGACTTGGTTAGGGTTGGGCATGTGTTGATTTAAAGGTGGGGTAGGTAAGTTTGAGAAACTGGCTCAAGATACACTTGTTGTTATATTCCATGGAATGCTCTTAACGTCCCGACAGCAATGAATATCTGAAGTGCTTTGACAATAAATCCATTAAAAAATCATCACTAGAAGCCGTAGTACTATAAAAAGCACGACCAATCATCTGAGCCGGCCCGGCTAAAGTAACTGGATGGCCGACCTGCCTGTCAGCCTTCCATCGGGGCACAAACTCATCGTGCCCTCATTGGTCATGTGCGCGTTCTTGTGTGTTGGAGGAGGGGCTCTGTGAGGAAGTGGCGATTTGTTCCGGCTGTGTATTTTCTAATTCTAGCGCACTCGAGCTGGTTTCTCAAAAATTGCCTACCCCACCTTTAAGGTTAGGATAAGTCTCAAGGAAATGCATGTAAGTCAATGTAATGTCCCCTGAAGTGATGTAAACATGGTTTGTGTGTGCAGAGCGAACAGGAAGCATCACTACACTCTGAAGATCAGTAGCCGTCTGGGTCGAACACGATACAAAGAGCAGTTCATGTTCCTGTACAGGTGAGACTTGAAACATACTCTATGTATGGAGGCGTGTGGTGCAGTGGGTTGTGCGTTGTAGATCAGGGGGTCACAGGTTCAAACCCCACTGCAGTCAGCATGTCGTTGTGTCCCTGAGACACTTCACCCCAAAGTGCTCCTGTGGGGATTGCCCACAGTACTGAGTAAGTGAGTCGCTTTGGATGAAAGCGTCTAACAAGTGACATGTGATGTAACCAGAACCCATTATTATTATGTTCCATTCAACCCAGTCTCACGGCATTTCGTGTTCACCAACACGATTTTTAATCTATTGATTCGTGTTCACCAACACGATTTTCCCCTTTTTTTCGTGTTGCACAGCATGATTTGAAAAGCAATGTATTTCTACTGGTAATGTGTTTTGTGCCTGCAGCACGTCTTTTTCTCCGGTCGGGTCGTGGAAGACCGGAAGCTGTGTGGTTCATAAAAACATGTTCTTACTCAATATCAAGCCACAATTATTGCTTTTATTTTAAATCGTATAATTTCGTACTTTTGTTTCCGTCTGTGAGGAAAATAAATGGGGCTCAGAGCCTCAGAATACTGAAGGAAAAAAAGATTTAAAATATACAGATTTCCGTATTCTGAGGCTCTGAGCCATTTATTTTCCTCACAGACGGAAACAAAAGTACGAAATTATACGATTTAAAATAAAAGCAATAACTGTGGCTTGATATTGAGTAAGAACATGTTTTTATGAACCACACAGCTTCCGATCTTCCACGACCCGACCGGAGAAAAAGGCGTGCTGCAGGCAGTAGAAATACATTACCAGTAGAAATACATTGCTTTTCAAATCGTGCTGTGCAACACGAAAAAAGGGGAAAATCGTGTTGGTGAACACGAATCAATAGATTAAAAATCGTGTTGGTGAACACGAAATGCCGTGAGACTGGGTTGAGCCATTACATCTAGAATAAAATGTTAAATGCACACACTAGAAAAGGAAATAAATTGCGATCTACAGATATTTGAAGTTACACGGGCAGAAACCAGCTAAATCTCTGAAGTTGCAAAATGAAAATAATTAGTATGTGCTGATTTACGTGTGTGTGTGTGTGTGTGTGTAGGGATGACCTTGTTGACCTTGTAGGCTCCTATCAGTTTGATGACCAGGTGACTGAGGGAGGAGACGTTTTCGCCAGAGATCCGTACATCCTGAGGTTCAGGTGTTTGAACACAGGTAACAAGACGCAGAGTTTTTAGAGAAGTTATCCATGAATTTAGGGAAATGTGTGTTTTTAGGGTATTGTTTTGCCTTGTTTGTTGTTTTATTTGGTTTATTCTCAGTATTGTTTATGCCTATGTACGATCATAGACAAACATGCCCGTGGTGGTTTGAGTAAAAGCTATAAATATGACATTGATTATCTTTAGAAAGCTTTCATTAGTGAAAGTTAGTGCTCAGGGTTTTATTATATGTTAAATTAAATCAATAATATTATCAGACTATGAAAAAGTACATAAATAAATAGATACGGTTTATTTACTTACATTTGAATTCACAGAACCTGGATTAAGAAGAGAAGCTTGAAAGATTGCAGATATAATTAAATATATATAAACATATTTTTAATGTAATGCTGCAATGATCTGTTTGGTGTTTCAGCCAATCAGAGACAGGCTCTGTGTATATCTGAGACCTGTGATATATTGATGAAGAACAGTATAATAAGGGACCTTAAGTCGTTCTAAATAGTTTGTTTTCTCAGTGCTGAAGGACCTGGTGATGATCCCAGTTCACACCAAACCTGACGATTCTGAGAAGGAGCTCGACGAACTGTACGATGTTTTCCTGAACGTGAAGAAGAAGTGGAGGACTGATGTGAGGATCAATAATATCTGAATACTGCAGAACAGTGTTTATAAAACAATACAAACAATGGTGGAGTTTCAGTTATTAGGATAAACATGAGAGCGGTGCAGAGACCTTCCTGGTTCCCTCCACAATAAATCAATGGGATTTTTCCTTTGGATTATTGCAGAAATTAAAACTCGGTGTGAAACAAATATTTAGAATATTTCTATCAACATTTTGATGATATTCAGACATCTGCAGAATTATTTGAATTATTTATTTTTCTTACATTTTTTACTTTTTCTGATAATTCTGACTTTTTTCCCAAACATTTCTCAGACTTTCTGCAATTTTGAATTTTTACTTAGAATAGATTTTTTTCCTGAAAATGTTGACTTTCCCAGAATAATTTTTTTTACAACAGAATTTAGTATTTTGAGATTTTTGAATATTCTAACATTCTGACTTTTTCCAAATAATTCTCAGAATTCTGTATTTCTGAGAATTGGGACGTTTTTTCAGAATTCTGACTTTTTCTCAGGATAGAAAACGTAATAACAAAAGACTTCCAGAAGAAGGAACAGGAAGTGCTAAAAGCTGACTCATTTCTGGGTTTAGGACTCACTCCTCCTCCACATTATGCATTGTGTTGATGTTCCTGCAGAACGTGATGATCCTCGGCGATTTTAACGCTGACGGGCTCTACGTCACTAAGAGAGAAATGAAGGGAATCAGAATCCGCAGCGACAAAAACTTCCACTGGTTGATCGCAGACGACGTGGACACCACAGCAAGCAACAACAACGACCACACATACGACAGGTAACACACACACATGCATATGACAGGTTGCACTCACTAGCGCAGGACATGTTACACACACACACACGCACGCACACACACACGCACACACACACACACAAACAGGTATCACTCACTAGCTCAGGACATGTTACACACACACACACACACGCACACGCACGCACGCACACGCACACACACAAACAGGTATCACTCACTAGCTCAGGACATGTTACACACACACACACACACAAACAGGTATCACTCACTAGCTCAGGACATGTTACACACACACACACACAAACAAACAGGTATCACTCACTAGCTCAGGACATGTTACACACACACACACACACAAACAGGTATCACTCACTAGCTCAGGACATGTTACACACACACACACACACAAACAAACAGGTATCACTCACTAGCTCAAGACATGTTACACACACACACACACACACACACACACACACACACACACACACACAAACAGGTATCACTCACTAGCTCAGGACATGTTACACACACATATAAAAGACAGTTAAAACACACACACACACATAAATAAGACGGGTAACACACTCACACAGAGACACACACACACAGGAAAAAGACAGGTATCACACCAACACACGTACCACAGATACACACGACAGGTAACACTCATTCAAACACACACAAAATACACACACATGTAACAACACACACACACACACACACACACACACTGAAAAGCAAGTATCACACACACACAAACGGAATAAAAATGCACAAAATATATTTTCTGCAAATTCAGATAAACACATTATTTAATAACAAAATGCCTCATTTGCTAATTGAGACAAAAACATATCTGACATGTATTTAAAAAAAGAATCATCTTAGTGTCAGTGAACAACCCGGGAACCTTCCTGTTGATATTTTTGTTTATTTGTTTCCGTGTCCTGCAGGATCGTGGTGTACGGAGACGACATGCTGCAGGCCGTCGTTCCAAACTCTGCAAAACCTTTCAACTTCCAGAAGGCTTACAGACTCACCGTGGAGCAGGTCTGAGTTTATCTTTGTCATTA
This sequence comes from Gymnodraco acuticeps, assembly GCF_902827175.1. Classification (NCBI taxonomy): domain Eukaryota; kingdom Metazoa; phylum Chordata; class Actinopteri; order Perciformes; family Bathydraconidae; genus Gymnodraco; species Gymnodraco acuticeps. The sequence continues at coordinate 196,417 of NW_022992237.1, read as the reverse complement.
CATCATCTTATATTACTTATTGTGCTGTTTTTAATTACTTACCTCAGTTTGGCATTAGAGAACAGGCAGGAAGTTGGTCGTACAATTCAGAAATATTCAAAAAAACGTGTTGAAAGGTTATCAATAAAAGATATTCAGGAATGCTCATTCACTTGACATTCAATGCAATGTATTGGCAGGTTAATCCAAATCCAGCAGCAGCTTCTTATTGTCAATTATTAAATCTTCAGACTCTGAAGGTGAGCGACCATTACCCAGTGGAGGTGAGACTGAAGTCCATCAACAACACTTCAGAGGAAGAGGAGGATGAAGACGATGGTAACCCACACAATTATACTTATTATGTACCTTTAATACTACTACTGGTAATAATAAGTGTACAATATTTGTTAAGTTAATGTTTCTTGTTTTGTTGTGTGAATAAAACAACTTGAGGACTAGAAAATGTTCTTTGTTTTGCCGACGTGTTTTGGTGCAGAGCCTCCCTCAGGGTGCTTTACAAAGATATCTGTGAAGTTTATTATATAAATTATCTTGTAACTAATAGACACAAAAGCAAAATGATGGCTATAAGTTGAAAGCAATAATTAATCGCTGTATGAAGCTAATGTTGGGCTATAAAGGAACTACAGCACGGTCACATGACTTCACGTCACCACCGCTAAGCTAAAGGAGGCTAATGTTGGGCTATAAAGGAACTACAGCACGGTCACATGACTTCACGTCACCACCGCTAAGCTAAAGGAGGCTAATGTTGGGCTATAAAGGAGCTACAGCACGGTCACATGACTTCACGTCACCACCGCTAAGCTAAAGGAGGCTAATGTTGGGCTATAAAGGAGCTACAGCACGGTCACATGACTTCACGTCACCACCGCTAAGCTAAAGGAGGCTAATGTTGGGCTATAAAGGAACTACAGCACGGTCACATGACTTCACCTCACCACCGCTAAGCTAAAGGAGGCTAATGTTGGGCTATAAAGGAGCTACAGCACGGTCACATGACTTCACGTCACCACCGCTAAGCTAAAGGTGGCTAATGTTGGGCTATAAAGGAACTACAGCACGGTCACATGACTTCACGTCACCACCGCTAAGCTAAAGGTGGCTAATGTTGTGCTATAAAGGAACTACAGCACGGTCACATGACTTCACGTCACCACCGCTTAGCTAAAGGTGGCTAATGATGGGCTATAAAGGAACTACAGCACGGTCACATGACTTCACCTCACCACCGCTAAGCTAAAGGAGGCTAATGTTGTGCTATAAAGGAACTACAGCACGGTCACATGACTTCACGTCACCACCGCTTAGCTAAAGGTGGCTAATGATGGGCTATAAAGGAGCTACAGCACGGTCACATGACTTCACGTCACCACCGCTAAGCTAAAGGAGGCTAATGTTGGGCTATAAAGGAACTACAGCACGGTCACATGACTAGGGTTGGGAACCGAAACTCGGTTCCAGATGAGAACCGATAAGAAAATGCCGGGTACCGGGTACCCATACAAAATACACAATTTCGGTTCTGCTTAACGGTTCCTAAACGCGGTAGACCCTGTATTCCAGCGGGTCCGTCTGCACCGCGGTGCTGCGGTGACCCGGTGGAATACAGGGCGGACCTGGAGAATCACAGAACGGCCGGTCGTCAGCGGGCCGTTGACGGCCGGCTCGGTACGCTGACGGCCGGCACCGCCCTTCATTTTTTTAAACGGCATCATATAAATTGCGCTGACAGGCGACAGAGGTCCACAGTTGCCCCGCAGCGATGCTCCCCCGCCCTCCCGTAGACATTTCACGAGCTCAGTCACTTCATAACACCAAAGATAGGTAGCGGTAAACACTCTGAAGTGAGGCTCCACTACACTAAAAAAGAAAAAGAAAAGGCAAAGTCTAATGCCTGTTAATAGCTTGCCACAGGCATAGCTCAGTTAAAATAAAGCACAGCTATTGTGCAATACATTTGTATTGCATGTATATTTTTTAGTAACAATTTAAGTTAAAGCTTTTAAGAATAAATATATTTTTGTTATCTAAACGTTTGACCTCTTTATTTTACAATTTTGGAATCGAAACGGGGAATCGATAAGAACCGGAATCGATAAGCAGAACCGGAATCAAAATCGGAATCGATACATTTCAAACGATACCCATCCCTACACATGACTTCACGTCACCACCGCTAAGCTAAAGGTGGCTAATGATGGGCTATAAAGGAACTACAGCACGGTCACATGACTTCACGTCACCACTGCTAAGCTAAAGGAGGCTAATGTTGGGCTATAAAGGAACTACAGCACGGTCACATGACTTCACCTCACCACCGCTAAGCTAAAGGAGGCTAATGTTGTGCTATAAAGGAACTACAGCACGGTCACATGACTTCACGTCACCACTGCTAAGCTAAAGGAGGCTAATGTTGGGCTATAAAGGAACTACAGCACGGGCACATGACTTCACGTCACCACCACTAAGCTAAAGGAGGCTAATGTTGTGCTATAAAGGAACTACAGCACGGTCACATGACTTCACGTCACCACTGCTAAGCTAAAGGAGGCTAATGTTGGGCTATAAAGGAACTACAGCACGGGCACATGACTTCACGTCACCACCACTAAGCTAAAGTCTCTTCAGCTTGTGTTAACAGTTTACCCAACCCAGTCTCACGGCATTTCGTGTTAGAGTCACGAAATAAATGTAATCTATTGATTCGTGTCACACGGAACGATTTTAAAAGCAATGTATTTCTATTGGTAGTATGTTTCGTGCCTGCACCACGTCTTTTTGTCCGGTCGGGTCTTGGAAGACCGGAAGCTGTGGGGTTCATAAAAACATGTTCTTACTCAATATCAAGCCACGATTATTGTTTTTATTTTAAATAGTATAATGTCCGACTTTTTTTGCCGTCCGCGAGGAAAATAAATGGCTCAGAGCCTCAGAATACTGAAATCTGTATTTGTTTTAATCTTTTTTGTTATTTGGTGCAGGCACGAAACATACTACTAATAGAAATACATTGCGTCTAAAAATCGTTCTGTCAGAATACTGAAATCTGTATTTTTTAAAATCTTTTTTTTCTTCTAATTTATTATCATTTACATTGCTTTAAAAATCTTTCGTGTGACACGAAAAAAAATGGGGAAGTCGTGTTTGTGAACACGAATCAATAGATTACATTTCGTGACTATAACACGAAATGCCGTGAGAACCACAGACTTATTTCAGGGTAACAACCAAAACAACACATTGAAAACAAACAATGAATTTGAGTAGAAGTGCTAAATATTGAGTCATATCAGTTTTGTTGGGACTCATTCCTGCAGCATTCTACAGTCCTTATATTTTACGAGAAGGATTTTAAGTGAAGATGAACTCTTTTGACCTTTTAAAGTCCTTCCAAGCCCTTCCTCACCTGGTTTCTCTCTGCAGGTGTGTTCCCGCTGTTTCCCTTGACTCCTTCGCAGGACGAGGGTCTGCTGGAGCTTCAGAGAGGAAACCTGATGCTGGAGAGAGAGAAGCTCAGCCTGGAGATCCAGATCCTCCGCATGAAGGTGGCCAAGATGAACCGCGGGAATGAGATTTAAACAAACAAAACCACACATTACCAGAAGAAAGCAATTTAAGTTGACCCTGATTTAAGTTGGCTTTTTACTGGACTGCTGCTCACATCCCTCACTAATATGAACTGAGAACTCCTTTAAAGAGGCCTTATTATGTTTTTTGTGAATGTAAATGGTCTACAAAGGTTAAAATGTTATCTCCATTGGACTTCTTTGTTTTACTTCCTCAACATAGTCACATCTAGTGGCGGCTGGTGGAAAATATTTTTGGTGGGGCTGTTGATATAGTGAGTAAAACATTTTTTTTTGGGAGAAATTACCCCTTAAATTAGGACTTCTGGTGATGTAATGGCGAGTTTCCACTGCAGCGCGGAGCTCGCTTTAAGCGTGCCGAGCCGTGCGGGTCCCGTTTTTGGTTGCGTTTCCACTTGGCCTAGTACCGGCTAGCGGGTCCTAATTCACAGTTTTTCTGGCCCCATAAAATGGTGGTACTAGGGCCAGGAACAACCAGGCTGAGTCGGGCTGAGTATGCTAAACTAGAGAGAGAGAATCGCTGGCAAGGGGGCTACAACTACAACAAGATGAACATATTTGACCGTGATTTAATTGTAATACACGTTTCAAAATGATGCCGAAGTAACAACACACTGATACCGGTTAGTAAGAACCATGAATTAATGCTTTGACAAGTCTGCAGACAGACGGCAGGCGAAAAACCCTTTTTAAAATGCGTGTTTTCTGAATGGAGCTTGGCTAAGCTAACGTTATATATGCTCCGACCGTCCACACTCACAACAACGGCCTATACAGACATAAATAAACCAGCGACTGTATTCTCCATGACACAGGCAGTCTGTGGTTTGTACTTGTTTAACTTTTGTCTAGTTTCTGAACAGATCGTATCTGTCCCCGGCTGTTTGAAGAGCAAGCATGGGAAACAAAAGACAGCATTTACCTGTTTGCATCCAGCTAGCCATGCCTTTCTGGTGTACCAGCTACGTGAGAAGCCTCGTTGATACGTTTTGTCTTTTTCACGAGCTTGCTGCCATATATACAAATCGGGTTGGTGCGGTCCAAGGTCTTTAAGCAACAGTTTATCTCCCAAACTTCTCCTTTCGAAAGGATTGGAGATTAGCTCTTGAACGGAATTGGGCGGGGACCGAGGTCCGGAGACTCCACCTGCACATGAAGCCATCCTCATCAACTACTGCCGTACTGCGTCACCCCACCGGATACGAGTCACTATTGTCCAAACTACTCACAGACTGGACCGGGCGCTGACATTGGCGCCCGGTGATCATCAGATTTGACGACGCTGATTGGCTGAAATTATGTTTCGGCATCATAGTTTACAGATAGCAACAGTCAGCTGCTAGTGGCTGCTGCTGCACTGGTTGAGGGCTCTTTTCTTACCGCCCAGACGAGAGAGGGTAATGACCATAGACTGTATATATGAAGGTAATGACACATGGGCAAGGCCAGGCAGGAAACATGTGACTTATCAGTAACTTTAGACATCGTCGTAACACAATTTTAAACGAGATTTTATTGTAGATTATACATTTTACTGATACCAATTATATAATATTTACCTTGTTTATTAAAAATAAAATAAAAGAATATTTTTTGTAATATATTTTTTATTTTGTATGTGGGAAGAGGTGGGGCGGCCGCCACTGGTCACATCCATCTGTAACTCTCATGCTCCAACATACTGTACGTGATTAAGCGGTTGACCAATCACAACAGAGCCGGCCAGCTAACCAATCAGAGCAGACTGGGCTCTGGTTTCAGACAGAGGGTGAAAAGAGGTGCTGCAGCACAGGCAGTATGAGTAAAGAGCTTTTTGAACATTAAAGCATGTAGAGACACTACATACTGATATACACCTGAACATCAGCAGGAGAGGACTCTTTAAAGTAGAGACACTACATACTGATATACACCTGAACATCAGCAGGAGAGAACTCTTTAAAGTAGAGACACTACATACTGATATACACCTGAACATCAGCAGGAGAGGACTCTTTAAAGTAGAGACACTACATACTGATATACACCTGAACATCAGCAGGAGAGGACTCTTTAAAGTAGAGACACTACATACTGATATACACCTGAACATCAGCAGGAGAGGACTCTTTAAAGTAGAGACACTACATACTGATATACACCTGAACATCAGCAGGAGAGGACTCTTTAAAGTAGAGACACTATATACTGATATACACCTGAACATCAGCAGGAGAGGACTCTTTAAAGTAGAGACACTACATACTGATATACACCTGAACATCAGCAGGAGAGGACTCTTTAAAGTAGAGACACTACATACTGATATACACCTGAACATCAGCAGGAGAGGACTCTTTAAAGTAGAGACACTACATACTGATATACACCTGAACATCAGCAGGAGAGGACTCTTTAAAGTAGAGACACTATATACTGATATACACCTGAACATCAGCAGGAGAGGACTCTTTAAAGTAGAGACACTACATACTGATATACACCTGAACATCAGCAGGAGAGGACTCTTTAAAGTAGAGACACTACATACTGATATACACCTGAACATCAGCAGGAGAGGACTCTTTAAAGTAGAGACACTACATACTGATACACACCTGAACATCAGCAGGAGAGGACTCTTTAAAGTAGAGACACTACGTACTGATATACACCTGAACATCAGCAGGAGAGGACTCTTTAAAGTAGAGACACTACATACTGATATACACCTGAACATCAGCAGGAGTTTTTGACTGAATCAATATATCAAGTTGTTTTATTTGTTATTAATTTTAAGAAATTATTCTTTTGAAATACGTATTCAATCTTTTATGACTGTAAACAAAAGTGGTTGCTCACTCTCTCCTTGAGGTCATGTTGTAAGTAAAGCTTTTATATATTCTTTTATAAATAAAAACGATCATTGTAGAGAAAGCCGATTGATCCGGTTGATAGCTTTTATAATATCAATGTTTCTTTAAACCCCATGATATCCATCACACCACAAATGAAAATGACACAGTAGTTATTACAAAAACTTTATTAGGATCTCCCTCTTTACAATACAACACAAATCAAAAAGATAACAACTTGGTGGTGTGTGTGTGTTTCTGCTTTAGTTTCATGTGGAAATCAGCATTTCCCCAACATTTCTTAAACGGCACGCCTTCATTTCTAAACTGTATGTAAAGATGTTGGTCAGTGTGTGACTGAGGAACTCTACATGCTGTTGGAGAGTTAACAAGTGTGTACTTTCATCCTGTTCACTATTTAAAGCAGGTCTTCATTTATTGGGGGTTTTTGAGTTACATAGCTAAACAAAATGGAGTCTTCTCAGCGGGTCGAACACATGGCGCGACACAGGGAGCACACACACATCGTCGTCAGATTCACATGTTACTTCTTGCCAGATTTCTTGATGCCAGTGCCGCCTGCAGGGAAAACACAACAGGAAAACAGGTCAATTAAAAAAGGTATACGATAAGGGATGCTGTCTTTTTACAGAACATGAATGGATGTATTTGTGTTGTATAACAAAAAGCTGCATGTTCAGCTAGATACACTTGGGGTGTGTGTGTGTATATAAAAACAGAGTGGAAACTGAATTTCCCCCTCGAGTTAAATAAAGGTTAATCTTCTGTCTTCCTCTGAACCAAGAAAATGTAAAAAACGAAAGGTTAATATTTGTGCGCGTAAGAAAACTTCTAACATGACCGATGGATCAAGTGGTAAGAATGGTGGCTGATTTTTATGTTTACTAGGGATGGGAATTTGAAAGCAAATGTATATTCGAATATTCGACCCCTAAAAAAAAACGTTTAACCGAAATGTACATATCCTATAAAAAATAAAAAAAGTGAGAGAAACATTTTTACAAAAATGTTTTTTAATTTTGAAAAATAAATAAATACATGTTGAATTTGTCAAATGTATTGAACTGGTGATCAGTTTGAACAGTTGACAGCTATTGGGCTACAGCTTTCATGCTTCAAACATAACTTGCTTTTCTGATGGATTTGGACATAAACGCGAGTGAAGTCTAACCGGACGCGAGAGAGAGATCTGCAGCTCTGCCCGCTGTGAGGGGCCGGTGAGCGGAGCAACACACAGACCTAGACCCAACACACTTAGCTATGGCACTGTCGTATACATTGAATTATTCCATTTGATAATATGTAATCAACCTAGACACCGCTCCCAAAAAAAAATTACTACAATAAAAAGATTCATATTCGAACACCTGAATAATCATTCCCATCCCTAGTTTGTACATACATTGCTGAAAGTAGACATTTTGTTTTCATAATAAAAAGGTAATTTGAGGTTTTTAAGAGTCAAATTAGCTTTAAACCGGTGTAGAAATATCGTGCATAAAACACATTTTAAGCTTTCTTACTAACGTATATTAAAACGTGTGTATATGTACAGTATTGTGGACAATATGTCTTAACAGTAACAGAACTAATTTAGCAGATAATGTAAGTATTTATCTCACATTATAGGGTTACTTTTACCCATGAATTATGGGAACATTACTTCAATATTGCAGAATGTTAAGATGGAGCTTATTTAAAATGTCTTTACCTCTTGGTGGCTTAATAACACATTATGAATAATATGCTAATTTAGATTTTGTATGTATAATCGTAATATGAAAGGTAACTAAAACATAAATAAGTACTTTCCATTAGGACTACGTAGCGGCATACATCTGGGGATATTATGTGTTTATTCTCACAGGTTTAATTAGATATTTAGAATTAGTTTTTGTTCGATCTGAGCCACTGTCTGCCACACATCTTCACAATTAAACTACCAAATAAATTAACAGTGCATCTAGAAACTACAGTGTCACAAAACGTAAAACACTATTGTCGTAAGTGTTTAGATATGTTGTACACTCCTAGTAACTAGAGGAGTAATCCCGTGTACCCCTGGCATTAAGCATCAACATGACTTTAAATGTATTTATGGCATGTTAGTATTGTTGTAAAAGCAGCGTTTCCGCCAGGGGGGCTTCTTGCCGTCATGCGACGCTCTTATTCAACTCGGAACGCCCTGAACTCGAGCCGATGGCGTCCAAAAAATAAATAATTCGAGAGAAGATCGAGAGTTTTTATCGCTTGATATGACGAAAAGGAAAAAGGGCAAGGACATCCCTCTGTTGGAGGGGCAAAGGACTCTGGTGGGATTATTTTCGCTACCAGCAAAGCGTGTTCCTGTGACGGAAAGTGTACCGCCGGCGAGCCTTGACCGGGGATGCTATTGGAGCACGCGCGTGAACTGCGAGCACCGGAACCTCGCAGCGGCGAAACTGAGGCTCCGTGGTAAACTGTGGTAACATGAAGCGCCGCTTGGGAGCCGGTTCCTCTTAGTGAGCCGAGCCAAATGATCCGGCTTACTAAAAAGAGCCGGAATTCCCATCACTAATACGTAAAGAGATAGTATCTATAACTTAAGGGACGGCTCAATTCAAAACACGTGACGCACCCGCCCCCCCGGCTCTCGGGTGGACGCCCTCAGCCCTGGTCTGGCAGAAACACTGTGTAAAAGACACTGAAACTATGTGAAACGGTTCCTTAAATAAGCAACACATGTAGTGCATCGATGTGTTTCTAGTCTTACACATAGGTCCTTTTCCTGAAGCTTTGGTCTTCAACGCTTCCAACGCCTTCTGTTCCTCCTTCTGCTTCTGCTTGAAGGCAACTTCATCCTACACACACAACATATATGTTATTATGAGCATGCCTTTATCTAATAGTGTTGTATTTGTTGTCTCTGACTTTACTATTGCTGTAACTATGCAAATGTCTATATTCTCATACTTACATCATCCATTTCCTTGTTCTGTTTCTTGGGCGCCTTCAGGGGCTTCTTTTTGCCTCCTGTGGAACAAAGATAATACATGTTATAAAAGATGAATAATAAATAGATATTGTCACGGCTGCAGTCCTCTGATGAATCAGAAAATGCTGAGTGTTAAACAAACACATAGATAAGACCTGCTATTTAATATGACATGAATCCAGAGCCTTAAAATATCACGATTGTTCCACATATTACATTTTAATTAAAATTGTCTGTTGCCAGTTAACACAATAAGAAACGAGGGAAATACACTTAATATTTGGTTTAAATTCACTATTCTAAGACTATTTATGAGCTAAATGTTACAGACGATGGCCATGATTCAAATATATACATCATTTAATTTATGCATACCCTTCCTGACAAGCAGAAACATATTAAAGTGTTAAGATTTCGAACGTGGTTTGGTGAAGAAAGAAGTCAACTCATGCTTTTGCCTTAAAGTATCGCGAGAGTTACACATTTTAGATGAAAGCAACATTTTAACACGATAAGAAAAAGAGGAAAAATCCACTTAATGTTTTATTAATATTTCCTATAACACCACAATGTATGAGCCGAATGTTGCAGACAATCTCAGTGGTTCTAATATGATCTAAAAACATATATGTTTCAATGTATACACTGACTAACAAGCACATAATTAATCACTGCGGCATATTCTAAACGTGGTTTGGTGCAAGCAATGACGTCATGAGACTCATGCTCTCGTTAGCATGCCAAGCTAACCCACCCAGTAAAATACGCTGCCTGCTGACAGAAACACATACATATATATTTTATGATGACTATCAGATAAAAATCACTTCTCACCTTCTCTTCCGGACATTTTAAATCGGATTCGCAGTAGTTTTTAAGGAGAGAAAAATATGTTTTGTGTTCTGCTGCCAGTTGTTAATGCGCGCTCTCAGGACCCCACAGTGAACTATAAACTGGAAGAAGAAGGACCGTTATATGCCTGAATGAAAATCAACCGTCACCAGCGCCGACCGTTGAAGCAGATTTTTGAAAACGGTCGTAGTGGCCAAACTGTGGTACTACAGCCCCAGTGACGTCACGTTGGCCAAAAATGACTTTTCCCCGTTGACCTACATTGGGGGAAGAGACATCTGTAGATCAGCGTCTTATTTTTTTTTAGATAAATTAACTACCCAGCACGAACGCTTTTATCGCCGTTATTTAAATCAATAGGGTATAACATTTAAAAAATGCGCTAAAAGCTGAATCAAGAGTTATTTCGCCTTGACTGAGCCGAGAGCGGGGATATCGGGGGTGGGGCTCAATGGAAACTCAACTGCGCATGCTCCATAAGCAAAACGACCCGGATGCTGATGATGCATTTCTGGCTTCACGCGCCACCGAGCAACTGTCATAGGAATGAACGTCACCGCTCTTTATACATCCATAATGCTAACGAGTTAGCCCAAATAAACGGCGTCCTTGTGACATGTATGCTCTGACAACACTGAGGACAACAGGTATATGCTTTACTTCCTTGTAATGTGAGGGAAACCATCACATATTCTGTGTATAATACTTTAAAGCGAGTAACTGGTAACAACGTGGAGCTAAAGGCTAGCTGGGGATGAAGCAGGAAATACACAGAAGTGACAGATAACCTTGGAGGAAAATCGCTATTCAAGTTATATGAATTATGTTACACCCTTTAAACATCATTATTATCCTATAACTGGTTATTGAGTTGGTTTATCAGTCAGTATTAGTGGTTTGATGATGATAGGTCACCATGTGGGAAGTCTTTCATCATGTTTTGAGTGCAAAATGCATATTAATCAGGTTTTCTCTTTTAGTTAAAAATATGAATAAGAAATTGCATATTTGTGGAATTGTGGAATTTTCTCCCACATATAAAGTTGAAATCCAACACTTATCAAATAAACTAAACTTATGTAACCCTTAATGTTCCCAAAACATATATTTAATTAGTCAAAAAGTTGGTTTAAAATATGTATATAGGATAAGGATAAGTAGGATAAGAAGTCCTCAGCCATGTAGATAGATAAATAATGTATTCATCCCAAATTGGGAAATTAAGCAGCAGTGTTGTCAAGCATTAGACATGAGTTAAAAGTATTTAAAATATAGAATAAGATACAAATACAATAATAAAAAAAAAAATCAACATTAACAGCAAATATAGACATATTAAAGTAAATACATTTATCACTGGAGTATTTAAAAAAATATACAATATTAAGAAAATACTGAATAAATACTGAATAAATGTGTAATATTTAACTGTTTTCTCCCAGGTTCATGTTCCAGATTATGTTCAATAGCAGTGAAACAGAAGCGTTGACAGTTTTCAAGCTGCACTCCTGACTGCTGCAATGAGGTACTTCTACTAAATGTCGTCCATCGGAAAAAGCTGATTTATCTGACGGCTGAATTTGAGGATTAACAACATTACTGGACTTAAAATCACACTGCACATTTTACATTTATATTCAATCTAATTATGTAATATTCCATTCCTCACATACTTATGTATATATAATATCCTGCTTTATATTTTGTTACTGCAAATTTGTAATTCAACATGTATATTTTCTAGTTTTTTTAATGCTATTTGATTTCTATTGAGATGTTTACATTTTGGATTGTTTATTTTCTAGTCTTTGAATTTTTATTGTAAGGCAAGGCAAGGCAAGTTTATTTATATAGCACTTTTCAACACAAGGCAATTCAAAGTGCTTTACAAAAAATGAAAGACATTAAGAAAAAGGCATTTAAAATCAGTCATTAAAAAGAAAAGCTAATAAAATAAACATTAAAAGAAAAAGTACATGGATAAAAGTTACAGTGCAGTCTAAGATATGAATAGTTCAATTAAAAGCAGCGACAAAAAGAAAAGTCTTCTTGCTGGATTTAAAAGTAGTCTGAGTTGCACCTGCAGGTTTCTGGGAGTTTGTTCCAGATATTTGGAGCATAATAACTGAACGCTGCTTCTCCATGTTTAGTTCTGACTCTGGGGACAGAAAGCTGACCAGTCCCTGAAGACCTGAGAGATCTGGATGGTTCATAATTTAGCAGGAGGTCAGAAATGTATTTTGGGCCTAAACCATTCAGTGCTTTATAAACCAGCAGCAGTATTTAGAAATCTATTCTTTGACACACAGGAAGCCAGTGTAAAGACTTCAGAACAGGAGTGATGTGATCCACTTTCTTAGTGTTAGTGAGGACTCGAGCAGCGGCGTTCTGAATCAGCTGCAGCTTCCTAATAGATGTTTTAGTGAGACCTGTGAAGACACCATTGCAGTAGTCGAGTCTACTGAAGATAAAAGCATGGACAAGTTTTTCCAGATCCTGCTGTGACATTAGTCTTTTAATCCTAGATATGTTCTTTATGTGATAGTAGGCTGATTTAGTAACAGTTTTAATGTGACTGTTGAAACTCAGGTCAGAGTCCATGACTACACCTAGATTTCTGGCTTTATCTGTTGTTTTGAACATTGCAGACTGAAGCTCAGCGCTAACTTTTATACGTTCTGACTTGGCTCCAAAAACCTTTACCTCAGTTTTATCTTTGTTTAATTGGAGAAAGTTCTGACACATCCAGTCATTGATTTGTTCAATGCACTTACTCAGTGTTTGAATTGGAGCATAGTCTCCTGGTGAAATTGTTACGTACATTTGTGTGTCATCTGCATAGCTATGGTAACTTATTTTGTTGTTTTTCATTATCTGAGCCAGTGGTAGCATGTAGATGTTAAAGAGAAGAGGCCCCAAGATGGAGCCTTGAGGAACCCCACATGTCATATTTGTCAACTCAGATGTGTATTTACCTTTTAGAAACAAAGTTGTTTCTGTCCTTTAAGTAGGATTCAAACCAATTCAGAACTGTTTCCGAAAGTCCCACCCAGTTTTCCAGTCGGTCTAGTAATATGCGGTGGTCAACAGTGTCAAACGCAGCACTGAGATCTAATAATACTAACACTGAAGTTCTGCCACTGTCTGTGTTTAAGTGGATGTCATTAAAGACCTTTACAAGAGCAGTCTCAGTGCTGTGGTTTGGACGAAAGCCTGACTGGAACACATCGAAACAGTTATTTAAATGCAAGAAATTACTCAACTGTTGAAAAACAACTGTTTCAATGATTTTACCTAGAAATGGCAGGTTTGATATGGGCCTGTAATTGTTCATTACTGAAGCATCTAGATTATTCTTTTTTAAGAGCGGTTTAATGACTGCAGTTTTCAGGGCCTGTGGAAAAATACCTGAGTGAAGAGATTTGTTTACTATATGAAGTAGATCTGAGGCCATGCAAGGCAAAACATCTTTGAAAAATCCTGTTGGAATAATATCAAGGCAGCAAGAGGAGGATTTCAGAAGTTGAATAATGTCCTCTAGGTTTTTATCATTAATCTGATGGAATTGTGTCATGGTGTTTGAATTGATGTTAAGTGGAGATAGGGACAACACATTTGCTGTACCGGATGCAGAGGCACTGACTGCTTGTCTGATTTTCTGAATGTTGTCAGTGAAGAAGGCAAAGTCATTGCACGCCCTGGTGGATAGAAATTCAGAGGCTACTGACACTGGGGGGTTAGTTAGTCTGTCGACGGTAGCAAACAAGGCACGTGCGTTGTTTTTGGTAATGATGTCAGAGAACGATTGTCGTGCGTTTTTCAATTCCAAATTATAAAGGCCAAGTCTCTCTTTATAGATTTCAAAGTGAACCTGGAGATTTGTTTTTCGCCACCTGCGTTCAGCTTTTCGACACTCTTTTCTCTGCTCTCACGGTCATGGCCTTTCTCCATGGAGATATTTTCTTGCCAGACACTTCCTTTAACCTAGTTGGAGCAATGGCATCTATAACATTTTTTATTTTTGAATTAAAATGATCTACTAGCTCATTTACTGAGATGTTAGCAGGGGCAAGTGTGGAAGAGAAATTCTGAGTAAACATTTCCCTAGTATTTTCAGTTAAATATCGCTTTGTGGTTACCTCTTTTTGAACATTTTTGTGAACAGAAATAGAGCTCTCAAAGAAAACACAGCAATGGTCAGAGAGTGCAACATCAGTCACCACAACCTCAGAGATATTCAGACCCTTTGAGATAATTAAGTCCAGAGTGTGCCCCTTATTGTGCGTGGGCTCCGTCACATGCTGAGTCAGTCCATAGCTATCAAGAACACAAAACAGTTCTTTAGCCCCTCTGTCCTGGGGGTTGTCAACATGGATGTTAAAATCACCAACAATGACTAGACGGTCAAAGTCAATACACACTATAGACAGCAGTTCAGTAAAGTCATCAAAAAAGCTTGCACAGTATTTGGGTGGTCTATAGATATTTAGGAACAGAGCTCGAGAGGAGCATTTCAGCTGAAGGGCCACATATTCAAAAGAATCAAAGTTTCCATAAGATGTCTTCCTGCATTGAAGGGAATCATTGAACAGAATAACAACTCCACCCCCTTTCTTATGCATTCTTTCCTGACTCATAAAACTAAAGTTGGGAGGGGTTGATTCGATAAGAACAGCTGCACTGTTATTTTGTTCAATCCAAGTTTCTGTTAAAAACATAAAATTGAGATTGTGCTCAGTGATAAAATCATTGATTAAAAATGTTTTTCCTGCCAAAGACCTGACATTTAATAAAGCTAGTTTAAGTTTGTTAAACACACTATCAGTCATGTTTTTTGTAACAAGCTGTGGCTGACATGGAATCACTGCTAAATTAGATACACTCACACAAACGTTTGAGCGCTTCCTGTTTCTATGATTCACCGCTCTCAATCTATTACCTATCAACACAGATATCGGCAAAGCTACAGGCAGGCAGGGCCCCGGCATGTCCTGGAAAGAGTTGAGAGTGCCATACGCCCTTGAGCCTGGACCCAGCACATATCAGTTTGCAGCGTTTAGTACACACACATCCTTATCAGGCTTCGGAGACTGCAGATGCCCCCTCGAAGGGAGGGGAGGCGGCCGACGCAGGCACGGTGATGGAGACGTGGGAGATGGTGCGGGGGTAGAGGACATGCTGCCTGGGGGGGCAGGTGGTTGACGTAGGCACGGTGATGAAGACGGGGGAGATGGTGCGCGTCTCCGCGGTGATTTTGGTGGGCGTCGTTGAGGAGCGGGGGTAAAGGGACATGCTTGCCAGCCCTGCGTATCGCCTTCGTTTGGTCTTTGAACTCCAGGAAAGGAATCGGTGCCAACCCTCTGTATCTCCTTCATGTGTTCAAACGATCCCCAGGAGGGTGGGCGAGGGTGAAAGGGTGAACGGAGTATCCTCAAAGGCGTTGACAGGGGGGGGTTGACGGGCAGTGGAGACTCCTCCATGTGTCTCCAATAATCAGAACATTCCTCAGGCGGGTGCAGTGATAATTCTTCAGGGTTTTCTGAGCGATGTGTTGTGTCTTTCTCCTGTTTTGATTCCTCTTGCCGCTTGTCCTTGGCAGAGGGAACAGATTGATGACGCAGGCAGTTGAATATGTTAGAGATAAACTGGCATTATTGTATAATGCCATGTCTTTTTATGCTGTACTTCTTATCTTATCTTGCTAAGTATAACAATTACAGAGAAGACATTAACTGCTGATTGATATTGATGCACTCTCTTGATGCCATTCTTTTAATTTCTTAATTAGTAATGTTTCCAAATCGTGATGTCCTTCCAGTTAGTTGCCGCTTTTGTGTAAATCCCATGTCTTACTTAATTGTTTTTGGGCTTCAGATATAGCAGGTTCTGAGTAGGTCACATTTTAAATGTTGCAGAATCTTCTCACCATATTTAGCAACTTTTCAGACTCTTATCAGCTGTATTATTAAAAAGAGACTGGGGACATATTTAGCAACTGCCTTCACTGTTCCAGGTACAGAGGAGCTCAGATCTGCCTCCGGACTCGTGGCGCTTGTTGTCTTTCTCGCCTCTTCCTGCCCGGCAGAATCTCTCTGATCCGGACCTACAGCGCTCACCATCAGCCTGGCTCTCCTCCCACCCCTCCACAAACCCCACCAATTAACCCCACCCCTCCTGATGGGAAGGGCAACGCTGAGGTAGTAAAGGAGCGCGCCCTGGCTGCGTTACAGGTACAAACTAATATATTACAACTGATTTAAACATATTTTATGGACCATATACAACATCAACTGATTGCTTCGTCTTAAGTATATAAATATATCACCTAAAAAGGTTGAAAATGTATTGGTGTTAAAATGAATGTTCTTCTTTAACTGTTTATAATCAAGATGGTTGTTGAAGTTTTTGTCTATATTTAATTAAATGTACGCCCCTGTCAGAATGTATTTGTCGAGCTACCCTCACATCTTCCCTAACATTTAGATTATAGGTTAAGCTAGTTTATATTTCAGGCTGCTGTTGCATATTACCATTGCATTGTCTTATTTCATTCACACTGATTCCCCTTCAGACCTCTGCCAGGTTGCAAAATACAACGGGGTATTAAATAGGGTTGTGCATCTTCACTGGTCTCACGATTCGATATCCCGATGCATCACGATTTTTTTCATGTAATCGTTTATTCCGCAGGGACAATGCTCTGTAGTGAACACTTAAACATTCAAATGTGTCAAGCGTAACAGTGCCAGATTTAGCTTTGAGCTACTTTCCGTCCGCAGTCCCTCACATAAAACATTTAAGACATTTACATTTTACAAACATAGCAAAAACAAAATACATGATATGCAAAAGTGCAAAATAGCAGCATACACAAGTATTTACCACATGGGGGTACAATATAGCAGCTACGACGTGTGAAGTGCAAAAGCAGATGGAAGTGCTACATAAAGATCCCCCTGTGTTAAAGTGCACTTAGCGGTGATTGCACGTCTGTTTGTTTCTCAACCGTTCTTTGAGTTGACCTTTGAATAGCAATTCATAACAATGCGTTGCATCCTCAATTTTCTATATTACTGCACAGGGCTTTTTTTTCATCTATGAATACATGCACTCAGATAAATATGAACTCCCTTTTTATTATTTAGAAAGTGTGTCAGAAATCAATAACATAAATGTCTTGACATTCAATTATAAACCAAATTAAATCAATTGTATAGCTCTAGCCTCCCTATATCTGTGTGAAATTGCTCCATCCTCAAAAACGAATGCTTCTGCAGCTTCCAGCAACGTCTTCTGCTCAAAGAAGGACACTGAAGGTCCTGAATGTGGCATCACATGACTTGAGTCTGAACACAGCAGACAACAGGAGTATTACAACAGCATACAAACTAAAATAGTGCTTGTGGGTGCACACTTACATTCTCTGTCTTACTGTTACATAAATCCCATGATTGTGTCCTTGGGCAAGACTCTTCACCTGAACTTGCTCCTGTGGGTATTGTCCACAGTACATGACCATTGCATGTATGATATGTGTAATGTGTATTTGTAAAGCGCTTTGAGCATCTGGAAAAGTGCTATAATAAATGTAAGGAATTATTATTATTGTAGGAGATTAAGTTAGCTTCATATCTCAATCAGTGATTAAGTGAATAATAAAGTTTCTATCAGGTTACTATCAGCCTGTCACTCATTATTTTCAGGGAGGGGGCGGGGCTTAGAGGAACAGAGGAGACGGAGATCGCGGAAGCTTTTTCCTCCTGCCTTCACAAACTTTACACACGTATCGTCTGAAAATAGCAAGAGGACATTCATACTCCGCTATCCAAGACTTGACTAAATCCACCAAAAACCTGACATGATTGTAACGCGAATATCTTTTTAAAACACAAATCCCTGTGTGTCTGAGCCGCAGCGACACGGAGTGATCCAGAGCGGGTCCTTCTGCTGTTGGTTCTGGACTGGTGTTCTTGTGTTGGTGGATAAAGCCGACTGCTCCGTGTTTGGAGTCGCTGTCACGTCTGTTCCCTGATCTCTGCGGCACCGACCGATTTGATATTCAAGTGACAGAAAAGAAAACGTTATTGTAAAGCCACGGCCGTAAAATCAGGAAGCAACGTTACTACGCTATAATCGATTATGTTCTGTCACTGCATCGATGCAGAATCGTCCACGTCCGCATCGTAGAAACGGTTAATTTCAACACCCCTGGTATTAAATGTCAATCAATGTGGCCTTAATTGTTTAAAATGTTTCTTGTTGAAACCTGCAGAAAGCCTGTATTAAAACTATTTTAACAGTTTTGTTATAAACACAGCATTATCATCTGAAACGGAAAAATATGACACGAAACTAAACAACTGTCTTCTTTCTCTCTCTTCTCTCTCTCCTCCAGCATGCAGGTGAGTTGGGTCATCAGTGGGGTCAAAGGTCGGCTCAGGCTGCCAGCTCCTCTCTGAACTATTGGTGGGAAAGATATGAGGAGTTTGTCGGGATCAACGAGGTCCGAGTGGCTCAAACCAGAGTCAATGAGGTCAGTGTGAAGCTGTCGGGAAACACTCCCAGCGTGCGTGTCTTATTGCTGCCCTGCGTTTTAGACTTATTCAATTCACGGCTTTATCGTCATGTGCTCAGCAGCTACAGTGTAGGTGTGGCAATGCACAGCTGAAGTCTCAGGCTCCTCCAACAGAGCAACATGAATATATGGAGGACATAGAGTAAATAAGACAGATAAAATAGTGCAAGAGAATACAAATAAAATAGAAATAGTGCAAGGAGAGTCTTTATACAAGTAAATTGAATGTGATATATTAGATAAATAATGTGTAAGTTGCAAACAGAATGTTATGGATGTTCTTTAAAGCAGGGTGACCCCGGGGTCTTAAAAAGTATTGAAGTTGATAAATCAATTTAGCAAAAATGAAGGTTATTAAAAAGTATTAAACAGCATTTTCCAAGATATTACATTGTGTAGCTTGTTTTCAGTAAGTATATCAATGGTCCAAAGAGGTTGTATTCTACAGTCTGCCTGAATGTAATCATTGTAGGTGTGTAGTGTGATTCTGTGTAGTTTATTGATGGCATCCCGTTGGATTTGACGTCATCTGAACAGGACATCGCACGCTCACTGCGTGATAGCGCGCGAAGGCCCGTTTACGCCGGTTGTTAAACAACATCGTTATGGGGAAATGCAAGTCTGCGTCCAAATGGTTGGAAGATAAGGAGGAAGGACAATCAATACTGTATATAGTCAATGTGAGGTAAAGTGTGTCGCCAAGGTAACCGGTTAGAACTCAAAGTGGCGATGAGGTCTTAAAATGTATGGAAAGGGTCTTAAAAAAGGTCTTAAAAGGTTTTACATGTGACTTCAGGATTCCTGCATTTACCCTGTAAAGAGTTCAGGTGTTTAATCGTCTTGTGGGATGAAGCTGTCTCTGAGTCCGGTGGTTTTAGAGCTGAAAAAGGCAGCAGCTTTAGCCTCAAACTAAAGCTGCTGTGTTTTTTTTTAACTCCGGTGAGGTGTTAGTTATTTATTATTGTTATTTTCAGCGATGAATCGGTAGGCTCGTTATCAGCTGCAGAATGAATACACATCTACACGTTAACTCACTGCCTGATCATACAGACATTGCGTTACTCACACTTGAGCTAAAGCAAAAACCATATGACCTGGGGTCTGTCCCAATCAGGTGAAAACACACACCTGAAATACCTTCAGCCCTAAGTAATAGGACTGCGACACACAATTGTGAAAAGCTCAACGTAACTAGATGAGAGTAACACATACGTCACTGCCGGGCAAAAAGTACGGCTCCACCCACTTTTGGGGGAAAACAACGCTGTCATTTGAACGGCGGTCAATTCAAATTCTGAAGTTTTTGCCAATCCGATTAGAAATGTAAGAAAACCGTGGATTTGTGGATCTTCAAAGAGCCCGATTACGATGGCCAGTCAGGGAAACAATTACATTAAGTCATTGGAAATCGACGATTGGACTCGATATATGGTTAAATATAGCAGTAGGCTATTGATGTCCATAGATGAGAGTAACATCTACGTCACTTTACTGCCCCGCGCACTTTTGGGGGAAACAACACTTTCATTTGAACGGCGATCGAGCCTGAAGCCACAGAGATCTTCTGTCACTGTCCTTTCTTCTTAGAGGAAGTTCAGAAACACTGAACTCTGGATTTGTTTTAAAGTTTGAGGTGCAATAAACGACACAGCAGCTTGTTGGCATGATACAACTATTATTTTCCGCCTCGCTCATGAGAGTAACAGCTGGAGAAATTACAGCCTCGCCTACTGATTTGAATGTAACCATATATCGAGCCCGATTGTCGATTTCAAATGATTTAATGTAATTGTTTGCCTGTCTGGCCATCGTAACCGGGCTCTTTGAAGATCCAAACATCCACGGTTTTCTTACATTTCTGATCGGATTGACAAAAACTTGAGAATTTGAATTGACCGCCGTTCAAATGACTGCTTTGTTTTCCCCCAAAAGTGGGCGGGGCCGTCATTTTTGCCCGGAAGTGACGTAGGTGTTGCTCTCATCTATATGAGCTTCATTCAAATTTCTTACAGTTATTATGGACAAATTATGGCATCGTGGTGTTTTAGTCTGTTTTATCCAAATAATCCCTGATCTTACTCCGGTGCTGTGGCTTCTGACTCACTTCATTTTCTTTCCCAAACAATGCTGTAACGCTGCATCCCTTCATATTGAGGTTGCATTTCAGTTTCAGACGTGCAGTGTTCAAACGTAAACGCTCAACATAAAACTAATCTTGCATAATAGACATGGGAACAATACAGCTCCAACAGAAAGGTCCTGAGTGTACGACGACGTGTGTTTGTCCAGGCGGAGTCAGCGTTCATGGTGTCCAGAGGGATGGTGCGCGAGGCTCATGGCAGCCTGGAGGTTCTGCAGGTCCGTCTGAAAGAGGTCCGAGACCGCCTGGACCGGGTCTCCAGAGAAGAGGCTCACTACCTGGAGCTCGCCACGCAGGAGCACAGACTGCTGCAGGTGAGCTGAACGTGCAAATAAACACAGCTGGAGACTAACCAAAAAGGTAGTCGTTTTTTAAGCTTGATTTGATTTATTTCGAACGGGTAATACAATAATACAAAAAATAATAATACAATTAAACAAGAGAATTATGATACTGTACGTAGAGTCAAATTGATACAAATGATATATAAACAAATGATCTACATAATTACACATCCGAAAAGGCGTGGGAAGAAGTTTACACTTATTTAATTCCACCCCTTCTCCCAAAAACTAAATTACTAACATTTTGAATATGGTTAATTTATCTGCTTGTGCTTTTATTGTATTTTTGTTGAATTTGTTAATTTGCATTATTAATTCATTATTAATTATATTCTTGGTCTGTACTTAAAACTGATTTCTAGCATTTCTGCACCATTTTATTTTTTTTGCATGATCTTGTTATCTGCCATATGGCTAATGTTGGGGAATGTTCGTTTGTGTAATGTGATAAATGTAAAACATCAATAAATACATGTTTACAATTTTTTTAAACCCATTTTTTAAGCTTGTTAATAATGTCCCCTTCTCCCCGATAGGAGGAGCGTCGTCTCCGAACGGCGTACGAGAACGCAGAGGGGTCGGAGCGGGAAAAGTTCGCCTTGTTCTCTGCGGGCGTTCGGGCGAGTCACGAGAAGGAGAGAACGAGAGCGGAGAGAACCAAGAACTGGTCCATCATCGGGTCGGTGCTCGGAGCGCTGATCGGGGTCATGGGGTCAACGTACATCAACAGAGTCCGCCTGCAGGTGAGGAGCAAAATGTATTGTTAAAATCTATTTGTTTAAAGGTCACCTGTTACGCAAAATCCTCTTCTCCATGTCTCTCCTACATCAACATGTGTCCTCTCTTCTTCATGTCTCTCCTACATCAACATGTGTCCTCTCTTCTTCATGTCTCTTCTACATCAACATGTGTCCCCTCTTCTTCATGTCTCTCCTACATCAACATGTGTCCCCTCTTCTTCATGTCTCTTCTACATCAACATGTGTCCCCTCTTCTTCATGTCTCTCCTACATCAACATGTGTCCCCTCTTCTTCATGTCTCTTCTACATCAACATGTGTCCCCTCTTCTTCATGTCTCTTCTGCATCAACATGTGTCCCCTCTTCTTCATGTCTCTTCTACATCAACATGTGTCCCCTCTTCTTCATGTCTCTTCTGCATCAACATGTGTCCCCTCTTCTTCATGTCTCCCTACATCAACATGTGTCCCCTCTTCTTCATGTCTCTTCTTCATCAACATGTGTCCCCTCTTCTTCATGTCTCTTCTACATCAACATGTGTCCCCTCTTCTTCATGTCTCTTCTTCATCAACATGTGTCCCCTCTTCTTCATGTCTCTTCTACATCAACATGTGTCCCCTCTTCTTCATGTCTCTTCTACATCAACATGTGTCCCCTCTTCTTCATGTCTCTTTTACATCAACATGTGTCCCCTCTTCTTCATGTCTCTTCTACATCAACATGTGTCCCCTCTTCTTCATGTCTCTTCTACATCAACATGTGTCCCCTCTTCTTCATGTCTCTTCTACATCAACATGTGTCCCCTCTTCTTCTTCATGTCTTGCTTTCAGTCTCTTCTACATCAACATGTGTCCCCCTCTTCTTCATGTCTCTTCTACATCAACATGTGTCCCCTCTTCTTCATGTCTCTTCTACATCAACATGTGTCCCCTCTTCTTCATGTCTCTTCTACATCAACATGTGTCCCCTCTTCTTCATGTCTCTTTCTACATCAACATGTGTCCCCCTCTTCTTCATGTCTCTTCTTACATCAACATGTGTCCCCTCTTCTTCATGTCTCTTCTACATCAACATGTGTCCCCTCTTCTTCATGTCTCTTCTACATCAACATGTGTCCCCTCTTCTTCATGTCTCTTTCTACATCAACATGGTCCCCTCTTCTTCATGTCTCTTCTACATCAACATGTGTCCTCCTCTTCTTCCATGTCTCTTCTACATCAACATGTGTCCCTCTTCTTACATGTCTCTTCTACATCAACAGTGTCCCCTCTTCTTCTGTCTCTTCTACATCAACATGTGTCCCCTCTTCTTCATGTCTCTTCTTACATCAAAATGTGTCCCCCCTCTTCTTCATGTCTCTTCTACATCAACATGTGTCCCCTCTTCTCATGTCTCTTCTACATCAACATGGGTCTCCCTCTTCTTCCTGTCTCTTCTACATCAACATGTGTCCCCTTCTTCATGTCTCTTCTACATCAACATGTGTCCCCTCTTCTCATGTCTCTTCTACATCAACATGTGTCCCCTCTTCTTCATGTCTCTTCTACATCAACATGTGTCCCCTCTTCTCCATGTCTCTTCTACATCAACATGTGTCCCCTCTTCTTCATGTCTCTTCTACATCAACATGTGTCCCCTCTTCTCATGTCTCTTCTACATCAACATGTGTCCCCTCTTCTTCATGTCTCTCTACATCAACATGTGTCCCCTCTTCTCATGTCTCTTCTACATCAAACATGTGTCCCCTCTTCCCTCATGTCTCTTCTACATCAACACGTGTCCCCTCTTCTTCATGTCTCTTCTACATCAACATGTGTCCCCTCTTCTTCATGTCTCTTCTACATCAACATGTGTCCCCTCTTCTTCATGTCTCTTCTACATCAACACGTGTCCCCTCTTCTTCATGTCTCTTCTACATCAACATGTGTCCCCTCTTCTTCATGTCTCTTCTACATCAACATGTGTCCCCTCTTCTTCATGTCTCTTCTACATCAAAATGTGTCCCCTCTTCTTCATGTCTCTTCTACATCAACATGTGTCCCCTCTGTGGAAAGAGACTCTGAAAGTTTCAGGAACAAAGATTCACTCTCTTTTTGATCCATTTCTATAAAAACCTGTCTGAAAATGAGCTGATCAGATTTTGGCCACTTGATGATGTCATCACGATGTTTTGTCTTGTGTAACCATTAGCCAATCAGCAACCAAGGTAACCCCCCCCCCCCCTTATCACCTGAATCTCCTCTAGAGCACCATTGTGTTATTTTTAACCAAATGTCTCTCAGAGGGGCGTGGGGAGGGGCTCCTTATTTTCATCTGAAGTAACAGGCAGAGAATCAGCACTTTGGAAACAGTGCTGAAACAGAGGGGATTATGGGTAATGCTGGAATGATCTGTTTGGTGTTTCAGCCAATCAGAGACAGGCTCTGTATATATCTGAGACCTGTGATATATTGATGAAACACAGTATAATAGGGGACCTTGAATATCTATTTCTTCAAACGCTGTGTATTCTATGATATGAACTCCCGGACATACTGTGAGCAAGGGAGGGAAGACCTGCTCGCTGTGTCTTTTTGATTCACTCAGAGTCCAGGCTTGGCTCACAGATTGTTCTGATTTATTTACTTTATGACAGGATTGTTTCCTTTTGCATACATTTTGATATGTTTCTGTATTAAATATGCTTGTATTTAGAGATGTATCAGCTAGAGATGCACTGATTTTTTTTAAATCTTGTTAGTGCAATTTATGGCTCACCAAATGTAACAGACATTGGTTGAGATTAATTATTATTCAGTAATAATCTGGAGTACAACATCACCTGCCAATCGCGGAAATGCCCCCCAACAGTAGCAACAATCATACAGCACATATAGCCAATGCAATGAACACACACACATTTTCCCTAACCATGTTTAACGCACACACATTTGATCATGCAGCCTAGTGAGCCTACCACACAAAGGTCACATGTTTGTCTCTCTGAAAGCTATACTTGTTTAAACGTCATCGTCATGACATCCTTAGGAGTAGTTAACTAACAAAGGTTAACTGTTTTTATAACCTGAGACCTTCTCTGAACTTCCTCTACCCTCGGTGTCAGCTCACTTCAAATGAATACATCTATTGATAATTCAGAACGACCATTGCCTCTCTAACTGTGTGTGACCTAACTCAGTAACACATCATATGGAATACCATGTGACCTTAATGAATATGCCAGAAATACGCTGTAATAAGGATTATTATGCTTATCTGCCGATTCCCTTCTTTTTTTTCAACTAATGTTTAGTGGACTATCTGGGGGCATCCCTAGAAAACGGCTTGAGACTGATTGAGTGGTGCATCATTAGTAAAGCAGATCTCAAGGACTTTGTATTTGTTGTTTCCACTGACACTTCTTCCTCCTCTCCTCTGGTCTTCAGGAGCTGAAGAACCTGCTGCTGGAGGCTCAGAAAGGTCCGGAGAGTCTTCAGGAAGCTCTCAAAGTCCAGGCAGGAAATCACCGCCTGCAGCAGGACGAGTTTCGCTCGCTCATCGACAGCCTGAGACTCGCTCTGAGCGACGCTTTCTCTCCGCGCGACGTCGTCCTCCTGCAGGACAGCAAACGCACGACATCAGACCCTCCCTCCGTGCCTCTCTCGGCCCTGAAGGAGCTCCACATCAGCAGCAAGAGGACAGAGACACTGCTGGAGAAGCTGCTGCCTCAACTGGGGAACATGGAGGAAGGGATGGGGAGGATGGAGGGGGGGATGATGGTGGTGAAGAAGCTCCTGGAGGACAAACACACTGAGACACACACCAAACCACAGGCTGAACCACAGACTGAACCACACACCGAACCACAGCCGCTGTTAGAAACAACAAAGGAAACGGAGAAAAAGGACCGATGGGAGTCTGAGGTGCTGGTGAGGCGTCTGGAGGAGACTCAGAGAACTCTGGGGGAACGGATCAGGACAAATAATGTTTATAACGCCGTGTTTACGTTCAGCGCCACCGCCATCACCGTGTCGGCCGTCTACCTGCTGCTCAGAGGGAACGCTTAGAGACGCTCACATGCACCGGGACCAGTTATATCGTAGGATTGAATTGACTTTTTATTGGCATTGAGTGTCAAACATTGTCACCGCATATTGTACATTGCATCTTCACACGAAGGACATACATCTGTTCATAGTTCTTTCTAGCAATGACACATCATGACACAAAAAACAGATGAGAAAGAAATTAAGATCAAATAAAAGAACAGTGAACAATTAGGGAGTGGACATGTCTTTACAACCGAGTCCACTTCTCCCAGTTTGTAGTAAATTGCTCCGATGTGTGATATTTATGATCAGAAAGTTCAATAAGTATTTCTCCACCAGGTCTGTGGCAAATTCCCAAAGTATAAAATCTTTCATCTCTAGAGGTATTGTGTCTTTGAATATGTCTTGTAAGGCTATATGATCGGATTTGATGTCAGATTGAGTATGAAATGTCTCGTATCACAACATTTTAGTTTCCAAACGACGCTGTACAACAACAACAACTAATGGACCGTTTAAAAGCAACACATGTGTAGAACGCTAGATAAGACGTGAAGTGAAAGTATTCCAACACATCCGACAAATAAATCAGACGATAATAATCCTGTTAAAGTCAAAACAGCTCCAACAGGGACACTGAGAAGGATCCTGGGTCAATATATCAACACATATCAACTCAAGGAACAAGGAAACAGACATTTATTATTACATTACAACCACGGTCAGACCCTTTGAGACATGCACTGGGACTCATTATATGATACGATACTATGATACTTTATTGTCAGATCAAGTATGAAATGTCTCTTGCATCACAGCAGCTCCATTTGCAATATCAACAAGGACACATGAACACAAGGAACAAGGAAACAGACATTTAACAGATCATTACAACCACTAAAGACAACATGTTGAAAACCCTTCAACGTACGTTTGATCCGAGATTAAACTCCGAATTTAATTTTAGGGTCGACTGGTGCACAGAATAAATGGGTACTAGTGTTGTCTCAATTCAGACACTTCTCTTACTACTCTGTATGTCGTAAACTGTGAACACTTGTCCTCACAGGAAGTGACGATGGCTGCTATTAGCTAGCTAGTTAGCATAGTTAGGGATCCAAATCATTACAGACCGCTTAATCAACCCCAGAAAATCATCGGTGGCTTTTTTACGAGTCTAGTGCAGTGTATATTTGCTATATAGTGAAAACACACTAATACGTTTTATTTGCACTTCTGTTGCGTATCAAATATGGCGGCTGTTGAGTGTTAGAAGTGTCCAGCGTTCAACATTTTTGACCATTATGAGAGCTTCTTCAGGTACTCAAGTCCACTGACTTTTGCCAAACTTTGGATTTGAATGCACTCAAAACAGAAGAAAGCAAATTGAGACGATTGAGTAATTAGAATTCTGTAATAATCTGATTACAGGTGTTTTTCTGCTGTTTACTGCACTTCTCATTGCCTCTACATATTTATCAGATCTCAAGGTGAGTTGTAAGCTAACAGGAGTTTAGTGCTAATTCAAGCTGTGCTGCATTCAATGACACTGTTTCCTAACGTTAAAGAAAATACAAACCTTCACGTTGCAGCTTTCAACACCAGAACTACCTTTTAGATATGTCACGTTAACTAGATGAAAGTGAGCATAATATACAAATAAAACATGAAGGTACATCATTAACTCGCTCTAAAGTAAATCACGGTGTATTTCCTCTGCTTTGGGGCCACAATAACGTTATTTCTCCAACGAGACGTTATCAGACACTTGGACAAACAACCCGTTATGACTCGTCGGTCAGCGTAAACAATTTTTAAAAAGTATTATTCCAGAGTGAAAACGTAGAAAAATGAGATTTAGGTTTTGCCGATTTTAACCTCCAGTACTTGAATGTGTTTTCATGATGATGATGATGATGATGATGATGATCACTGCATTAATGTGCTTTATTGTTTCTTTAATAAAGGACCAAGGATCAAACGAGTGACTGATGAAGAGAGATGCACACATTCAGTATATACAGATGTTTTGTGTTATTGATGAATCTGAATATGTTTCCATTTAAAATGTTAATTTTAGCTTTATAACGGATTGAGGAATCAATAAGTCGATCAGAAGAAAACGAAATGGACATCTAATTTGATTATCAACTAATCACTAAAGTCGTTTTTAAAATGCAGAAATGTCTCAATTATGAAGATGTCCTTGGTTTTTCTCTGTTTTATATCAAAATAAAGGGAATACTTTATTTAAATACATACATTAAGGGTGCATTCACACCTAATAGTGCGCTCTCTGGTGCGCACCAGACCACAGTTTGTTACATTGTTTCATTTTCCAGAAGGTTCGGTTTGCGTTCGGGCAAAACTCAAACGGACTATAAACTTTAAACACAAGTCATGTGCACGGAAATGCTGTTCAACCATTGGTGAGACATTAAGGGGTAAAAACGCAAATCCCGGCAATTTCTACCGGGGCCTCCGCCATGGAGCATCGGCAGGTTATTCTCATGCAGCTGTTAATCTGGAGATCAACAGACACTAGCGGCCCGCGCATATGATTATACAATCAGACAGCATCCGTTAAAAAACATTATAACACAATGAGAGACGTTCTGCAGTCAGGAGGGCGTTTCACCGACGACAGGTGTTCTTACTTTTATGTAGCTGACGGAGAATTGTTACTTTACACGACACTGTTCAACACTTAATTCTGCTTCACTCTTTAACTAACAACCGCGGATGTCTTGAAAGACTCTTTCGCTAAAGATTTTGAAGACATCCGCGTTCTTGTGACACGTAAATATACGCTTCCTATGTTTTGGTGCGGACTGCGTTCACACCAGCAATGAACCGCTCCAGAGTTCGCAAGCAAGCGCTCCGAGACCACCTATTTTAGCGGACCAGAGTCCGGTTGTTTAGTTCACTCAAGAGGTCTCGGACTGCGTTCACACCGACCCAAATGAACCGCACCAAGCGGCTAAACGCACCAGGGTTCGATTCAACCGGACTATAAAAGGCAGGTGTGAACGCACCAAGACTTTGAGAAACTGTGAAGGGGATCTTTTCAGACCAAATCATATGAAAGTAATTGCAGTTTTTTAGCAAAGGTAATCGATTTTCTATCATATGATATGAGACAAAGAAAAACAGCTAATCTTCACAGATAGAAATAGGGACGTATTTATATAACAAATGACCAGAGGAGGGAGAAGTACTTAGATCTGGTACTTTAGTAAAAGTAGAAATACTCAGATCTGGTACTTGAGTAAAAGTAGAAATACTCAGATCTGGTACTTGAGTAAAAGTAGAAGTACTCAGGTCTTGTACTTGAGTAAAAGTAGAAGTACTCAGATCTTGTACTTGAGTAAAAGTAGAAGTACTCAGATCTTGTACTTGAGTAAAAGTAGAAGTACTCAGATCTTGTACTTAGTAAAAGTAGAAGTACCAGAGTGTAGGAATACTCTGTTACAGTAAAAGTCCTGCATTCAAAATGTTCCTCAAGTGAAGTAGAAAAGTATTATCATCAAAATATAGTGAAAGACAGTAAAAGTAGTCGTTGTGCAGATTGGTCCATTCAGAATAATATATATGATATGTTTTATAATGATTGATCATGAAAGTGTTCTCAAAGCTGGTGAAGGAGCAGCTAGTTTGAAGTACTTTGTATACTGCAGGGTAGAGGTGGGACCAAGTCATTGATTTGCAAGTCCAAGTCTCAAGTCAGGATGGGCAAGTTCAAGACAAGTCCTAAACTTTGACAAAACGAGTCATAAACAAGTCATTATGTGTTTTTCACCAAATGAGTCCTCTCCTGCTGATGTTCAGGTGTATATCAGTATGTAGTGTCTCTACTTTAAAGAGTCCTCTCCTGATGATGTTCAGGTGTATATCAGTATGTAGTGTCTCTACTTTAAAGAGTCCTCTCCTGCTGATATTCAGGTGTATATCAGTATGTAGTGTCTCTACTTTAAAGAGTCCTCTCCTGCTGATGTTCAGGTGTATATCAGTATGTAGAGTCTCTACTTTAAAGAGTCCTCTCCTGCTGATGTTCAGGTGTATTTCAGTATGTAATGTCTCTTCTTTAAAGAGTCCTCTCCTGCTGATGTTCAGGTGTATATCAGTATGTAGTGTCTCTACTTTAAAGAGTCCTCTCCTGCTGATGTTCAGGTGTATATCAGTATGTAGTGTCTCTACTTTAAAGAGTCGTCTCCTGCTGATGTTCAGGTGTATATCAGTATGTAGCAGAGGTGGGACCAAGTCATTGTTTTGCAAGTCCGAGTCAAGTCTCAAGTCTTTGTTTTGCAAGTTCAAGTCAAGTCAAGTCCTAAACTTTGACAAAACGAGTCATAAACAAGTCATTATGTGTTTTTCACCAAATGTAATGACATCGATCAACAGAATAATACTTAATAATCAAATTGCTCTTTATTAGTCACATTAATAATTTAATAATCCATTTTCTCTCTGCTGGTAAAGTAACGTGTGTTTTTCTAATTTAAGAGGGATCAGTAAGGTAAGGCTACCGTGACGGTTTGATTCAGAAGGAGTTTAATGGATAAGATCCCTGATGTTGAGGTAACCAGAATGTTTATTTCCACTGTGTACAACATGTTATAAGGGACCCACAATCTATCTTTATGCAAGGGATAATGTGCAGCCAGGCGGTCTCTATGGGGAAAAGAACACCTGCATCTAGATCCCTCTGCAGGTGGTACTTTAACTATATTTTGATGCTAATACTTTTGTACTTTTACTTGTAACATTTTGAATGCAGGACTTTTTATTGTACAGGGTTCCTGCAGGTTTCGCCAACTCAAATTTAAGACTTTTTAACACCTTTTTAAGACCACTTTGAATAGAATTTAAGACCTATTTCACGGCAATAAAGTATGAAGGAAAATGTATATAAAGAAGAAATACGTCCCATAATCACTTACAAAGTAAATGTATTCATGTTCAACATAAGAACAATGACTGAACACAACAGCGTAACAGTACAGAACTGTGTTTATGGCGCGTTTCCACTGCAAGCCTCGCTCGGCCTCGCTCGGTTTGGTTAGGCCTTATTAGGCCCGGCTCACTTTAATGCTGCGTTTCCATTACAGTTTAGGAACTGGGGCAGTTACTATAGTAACGCAGTGTAGGCGGAGCCGTGACGTCATCTTCAATGAGAGCTCCAGAAAAACAACACAGCCGTTAGCTGTTAGCACTCAGAGCTCACAGCTCTTCATATCTGTTCAGAAACTTGACAAAAGTTAAACAAGTACAAACCACAGACTGCCTGTGTCATGGCGAATACAGTCGCTGGTTTATTTATGTCTGTATAGGCCGTTGTTGTGAGTGTGGACGGTCGGAGCATATATAACGTTAGCTTAGCCAAGCTACATTTAGAAAACACGCATTTTAAAAGGGTTTTTCGCCTGCCGTCTGTCTGCAGACTTGTCAAAGCATTAATTCATGGTTTTTACTAACCGGTATCAGTATGTTGTTACTTCGGCATCATTTTGAAACGTGTATTACAATTAATTCACAGTCAAATATGTTCATCTTGTTGTAGTTGTAGCCCCTTTGCCAGCGATTCTCTCTAGTTTAGCATACTCAGCCCGACTCAGCCTGGTTGTTTCTGGCCCTAGAACCACGATTTAGTCGGGCCAGAAAAAAGGTGAAAAAGTAGCCCCGGGCCAAAACTAGGCCAAGTGGAAGCGCAACCAAAAACGGGCCCCGCACGGCTCGGCACGCTTAAAGCGAGCTACCCTCTGCAGTGGAAACGCGCCATTAGCGTGTTAGACAAAAAGTGTGTATGTGTGTGCGTCTGTGTGTTAGGGCTGTGCAATTAATCATATTTTAATCGCAATTACGATTTTGGCCTGCCACAATTACGAAAACAACATAATCGGAAAAAACGATTATTTTGCTTTGCTAGGTTGTGACAGTGCACCACAACATATTTGATCTAATGCATTTTTTAGTAATGTATCATTTATTTAATTAATTTTTGTATTAGTTTTTCAGTTGAATTATACGTTCAGGGTAATGAACAGTTAAAAATATACTGTTCAAATTATTATTTGTTTTAAAGTTCAATAAATGGATGTTTTCAAAGTCAATGAATAATCATATTTAATAATCGTGATATTAATTATTGACCAACATAATCTTGATTATTGCCATAATCGAGCAGCCCTAGTGTGTGTGTGTGTGTGTGTGTGTGTGTGTGTGTGTGTGTGTGTGTGTGTGTGTGTGTGTGTGTGTGTGTGTGTGTGTGTGTGTGTGTGTGTGTGTGTGTGTGTGTGTGTGTGTGTGTGTCTCTGAGAGAGAGTGAGCTATATTCAGAGCTCTGCTGCCTTGGCTACACTATTTCATCGTTGCTGTTGTATGATTGGTGTTTAGCTACGGTATTTAGCGTCTACAGCACCTCCGCTTTTAGGGTTGACGTAGACCCAAACTTCGCCCGGAGTTCCCCCGGTGTTGTTGCGGGAGCTGCTGCACTAGCTAACACTCCACTAGCTAACGCTACATTAGCAAAACAAACGCTAATTTATTTTGTAAAAGGTGCAGCGGGCTTCAAACACGTTCCCTCCACTGGTTTCAACCAAGCACTAAATTAGATGTTTTCCAAACAAATACGGTTGAACTGACACTTCCCCATATTTATTTGTAAGTAGATTCGAAGATAGAATACATGAGCTGAAGCTTGGTTGCTAGGTTACTAGCTGGGTGTTCTCCAATAAGGGGCCGGGGGAAACAAAGTTAGTGATTACTGGTTCCATGTTGATTTAATTCAATACAAATTGTTGGGGGGAACTGAAAGGCGATTACCGTACTGGTTACTTTGCAGCCCGGACATTTCCCCCAAAACACATTTAGACGCTATCGCAACATAGAAGTATCTTTCAAATCCGATAATTTTTAAGACCTTCTGAATCATATTTAAGACCTTTTAAGGCCTTAAAAACCCTGCTCTGAAGGTTATTTTCATTTTACAAATCCTGCACTCAGCTTTGCTTTCTCCAATATCATTGAAAAGCAGCCAGATGCTGCTTCTTTTTTCGGTTTTCGCTAATTTCTTGACTTTTTCCGACGCGCTTGCATTTAAATCCGTCTCCCCGTTGCTCTGTGCAGCTGGCCTGTACCACTACACATGCTGTGCCCCCCACCCTTCTTTCACATAATGGTATGATCCTAGTGTGTCCTCGCATATGATTGGCCGCATGGTGGCCCAGCTAAATAAAGACCCGCCCCTGCCTGCAAGGATTCTCAGCAAGAGTAGGAGCGGCTGAAGATGTTGCTTTCCCCGACGGGAGTCTGCTCTTCTAGCGGCAGCTCGCGATCGGCGTGTTGGAGACCTCTGAATTAAAGTAGCAAGTCACCTCAAGTCAGAAGGCTCAAGTCCAAGTCAAGTCCCGAGTCATTGGTGTTCAAGTCCAAGTCGAGTCGCAAGTCTTTTGTGATGTTGTTAAGTCGAGTCTCAAGTCATAAAATGTGTGACTCGAGTCTGACTCGAGTCCAAGTCATGTGACTCGAGTCCACACCTCTGCTGCAGGGTAGCTGGTGGATTTACTCCAGGTGGAACTGAAGTCTGATTCAACACTTGATTAGATTTCACATCATTCATCCAGATCTGTGAAGTAACTGAAGGTGTTAAATACATGTAGTGGAGGAAAAGTACACAGTAGCACAAAATGGTACAGTATTTGATCAAATGTTCTTAGTTACTTTAGACCAGGGGTTCCCAACCTTTATTGTGCCAAGGACCGGCAGATACATTAAAAAAAAAAATCGCGGACCGGTTGTCAATTTTAACTGATTTTAATATTTACTCACCAGCAGCTAGCAACAGAGGCTAATTGTATGTAACAGCCTGAACAAATACTAGAACAATATGCATCCAAAACATATTAACAACGTTTAAAAAAGAACCAGTGTCGTTTTTTGGTTTTTCGGAAAAACGGAAAACCAAAAAACCGACGTTATTCGGTTTTTAAACCAAAACGGGAAAACAGATAAATCAAAGTTTAGGCTTTGTTTGTATGATTTACGGATAATCCAGTGATGGGAAAACGAGGAGAAGGCGCATTATGAAGTGTGTGTGTGTGTGTGTGTGTGTGTGAGAGAGAGAGAGAGAGTGAGTGAGTGAGTGAGTGAGTGAGTGAGTGAGTGAGTGAGTGAGTGAGTGAGTGAGAGAGAGAGAGTGTGTGTGTGAATTACTGTTCATGGTAATTTGAAAACAAATGCCGGTGTCGGACAGACACAAACACAGAGCTGAGCTGAGCACACACACATCACTTCAGGGGACATTACATTGACTTACATGCATTTCATGGAGACTTATCCTAACCTTAACCATAACCAACACATGCCTAACCCTTAACCTAACCAAGTCTTCACCCTAAAATGAATGATTCCCTCATGGGGACCTCCAATTTGTCCCCATAAGGGAAGCCAGTCCCCACACGTGACTATGTAAACAGATTTAGGTCCCCACAAGTATAGTCACACACACACACACACACACACACACACACACACACACACACACACACACACACACACACACACACACACCTTGGTGACTGCATGGACATCTCCTTCATAAAACTAATAAAAGGGGGAGTAATCGGGCAGTTCGATGAGTGTAGAGATGTGTGTAGAGGTGTGTGTGGTTAACACGTAGCAGCCTGCAGTCACTCGCTGTTCTGATGAAGGTAAATACAGCAAAGGCGGTGCATAAAAAGGCACAGCTCTCGGCGCGCTACTTCTCAGAAGCGGAGTATACGTCCCGCAGGCTTTCCTTCTATAAAACAGCTGCGGGCAGCAGATACCATGAGAGTCCCGGACATGAATTCATAGATCAAGGCAGACTGTTTACTCTCCTGTTTTGCCAATCCGGTGCTTAAACAAAGGCAAGGCAAGTTTATTTATATAGGCTAGCACTTTTCAACACAAGAGACGCATTCACACCGCAGTACTTTTCCCACAAAGGTTCATGAGAACTCTTTTGTCGCGTTCACACCAAAAAGAGCCGGTACTAAAATTAGTTCATGAGAACCTTTTTACCCCCACGAAAGTCCCTGCTAGAGAGCAGGGACTTTCGTGGGTGTAAAAAGTTTCCTATTTCTGATTGGCTGGGCGGAATGCAAACCACGCCCCGTAAAACTCCCAAAAAGTTTTGTGAAGCCGCCATTTTATTATCCTCGCATTAGCATTATTAGCATTAGCATTAGCCCAGCGCAGAAACGCAGAGAGACTAACTTATGGCAACACAAAATAAAACATGGGAGCGGTGGAGATGAGGAGGTGTCGGCGTTCTGGCGATTTACTCGGAAGGCTTCAGTAGAAGCTGCTGGGAGTCCCAGCAGCTTCTACTGAAGCCAGTCCCCAACTCCGGGGACTTCCGGCCAGGGACTTTGGGTGGCAGTATACGCCGTGAAGTGGTTTGCGGCCTGCCAGTAAACCCAAAGCAGAAGAAGAAGAAGTGACCTCAGCAGCTTCATTTGCCTAATCCACCCCCAGGGACTTATTCCGGTGTGAACGCGATCTGTACTTAGTTCATGAGAACTAAAGAGTTCTCATGAACTAAGTTCAAAGTGCTTTACAAAAAAATGAAAGACATTAAAAAAAAATGGCATTTAAAATCAGTCATTAAAAAGAAAAGCTAATAAAATAAACATATAGCCTAGCTCTACACCCCTGGCCGACATGTCCTTAAAATTAAGTCCGAGTTTGAAATATATCTCAAATAATGTATGCACTGCCATTTCCCCACATAACAGTCTGCAATCAAACGCTTGTCTCCTGTACGCTCCTCTTCCTACTTGGCGCACCGGTAACTTTCTCGTGCGCACAAGAGGCTGAGACCAGGCTGAGCCGCCGAATCCCTCGGAACATCACAAAAGCCATTTTCAACGGTTATCTGGTGAAAGATTAACTAGGCTACTGGATGAAATAATATGACTGGTATAGGTGCGAACATTAAACACTTTTTGAAAAAAAATATTATGATAAAATATTTGTATATATTTATAATTCTGCAAATATTACGATAAACTCATAGTTATTTCGCGGCCCGGCAGTAACACCTCCGCGGACCGGGGGTTGGGAACCCCTGCTTTAGACCACTGCAAATGACCTGAATGACCATACATTACCACATTCATCACCACCAGTGGCGGCTGGTGGAAAATATTTTTGGTGGGGCTTTTGATATAGTGAGTAAAACAATTTTTTTTGGGAGAAATGACCCCTTAAATTAGGACTTCTGGTGATGTAATGGCGCGTTTCCAGTGCAGCGCGGAGCTCGCTTTAATGCTGCGTTCAGACCGGACGCGATGCGAATATTCGCTTCGCTCTAAACGCTCCTATCGCATCGCTCTAGTCGCTGAGTTTCACCGCGGCTGCCAGCTGTATTTACTCGCATCATTCAAACAAGACGCGCTGGCTCGGGAGCTACAACTACAACAAAATGAACATATTTTACCGTGATTAAATTGTAATACACGTTTCTAAATGATGCCGACGTAACAACATAATGATACCGGTTAGTAAAAACCATGAATTAATGCTTTGACAAGTCTGCAGACAGACGGCAGGCGAAAAACCTTTTAGAATGCTTGTTTTCTGAATGGAGCTTGGCTAAGCTAACGTTATATATGTTCCGACCGTCCACACTCACAACAACGGCCTATACAGACATAAATAAACCAGCGACTGTATTCTCCATGACACAGACAGTCTCTGGTTTGTACTTGTTTAACTTTTGTCTAGTTTCTGAACAGATCGTATCTGTCCCCGGCTGTTTGAAGAGCAAGCATGGGAAACAAAATATAGCATTTACCTGTTTGCATCGTTTGCATCCAGCTAGCCTCGTAGATACGTTTTGTCTTTTCACGAGCTTGCTGTGATATATACAAATCGGGTTGGTCCGGTCCAAGGTCTTTAAGTATCAATTTATCTCCCAAACTTCTCCTTTGGAAAGGATTGGAGAGTAGCTCTTGCACGGAATTGGGTGCGGACCGAGGTCCGGCGACTCCACCTGCACACCATTCTAAATACTGCGTCACCTTGGTCACTCACGAGTCTAAAAAACAACTCCCGTCACCTAAGCAACGTGGGCGCCAACGTGAGCGCCCTCGTGACCAAAATATTTGACGGCGCTGATTGGCTGAAATTATGTTTCGGCGGCACAGTTTACTATTGAGACTTTTGCAACGTGCTGGTTGCTGCTGTTTGTCTCGGGGGCTCCGCCCGGTAATGATAAACTAATGCCACGGGCAGGAAACATGTGACTTATCAGTAACTTTAGACATCGTAACACCATTTTAAACGAGATTTTATTATAGATTATACATTTTACTGATACCAATTGTATGATATTTACCTTGTTCATTAAAAATAAAAATATAAAATATATATATTTTTTAAATATATATTTTTTTATATATTTTTTTTAATTTAATATTTTTTTTAATATTTGTTTTTGAATGTGGGAAGAGGTGGGGCGGCGCCCCTAGCGCCCCTATGCCGGCCGCCACTGATCACCACTAATTTAAAGCATTACATTGTAGTTTTACAGATTTGATCAATGACCACTTTCAGAAAGAGTGTGTTGTTTCCCGCAGCAGAACATATGACATGAAGTGGAACCTGCTGATTTCACGTCTGCTCACATTCTGCTAATTTCAGGACAATAAAGCTCTGTGAACGTGCACATTTAAACATTTGTATTTGTGAGATATCCATTCATGCCATCTGTGCACATTTAAATAATGTATTTGCACGTGTTTGTAAAGATGATCTATTGTTATTGTTGCGACAGGTGAAACTCACACACAGTGACACACAACACTGAGCGAACAGGACACACTATACTCAAATATACATAATTCATCAGTGCAGGTGTGTGTCTGTCATTTAAAGGGACACTCGCGCAAATTCACTCTACTAATTGTTTCTCTACAAAAAACCTGTAAGAGGGTCATTCCAGAATTGGAGGATAATTTAGACACCAACATTTTTGAAAAATTAACCTTTTATTTAAAAAAAAATGTTTTATGTATTTAGGAAAAACAGATAATAAACCATCAAAAAAAGTGATTTGCCCAGCTAGGCATCAAATGTATATTTTCCAATGAAGAATTACCCCTGTTACTCTAATTATAGTAACAGGGTTGAACATCAATGCTAATTTGAGCTTTAACCTCAGGAAGTATTGCTAGATGTAGCATGTAATGCTACTTTCAAGGCAAGGACAAACTTGGATATCTAATGCAAGAAAGATAACTTTGAAATGAATGTGCTTTATTCTGATAATATCAGTAACAGGGTTGAGTGGGTCGGAGTGCCACACTCTTTTAAGACTGAAAAGATTGTAAAAATATGAAAAATAAAAGAGGACTTAGTTGTGGTCTACCCATGGCACTAGCACATGGCTTTCTGATGTCACTTCCACTGTGTCATCTGATTTATAGTTTTTTCACTTCCTGTGCCAATCTAAAAAGGTTTGGGTAACAGGGTTGAACGCATGTTGAGGGACACACCTTCTGTGCAACATTACTGTTATTTAAAATATGTTTATGATTTAACAAATGGATTTTACCATTACAAGAGACATTTATCAATAGAATAATACCAAAAAAAGTAAATCAAATCCCTATTTTAAATGTTATATTTGGCATGCAAGTTGGTCACCAAGAAACGGGGACAAGAGAAAAATGCCATTTTAGGGGATGTTCAAGAGCTATTTGATCATTTAAATAATATTTTGAAACCACTTTTTCTACAACTTTATATACATTTTGTCTCAAGACAAGTATGTTTAACACAACAAGTGCATGTTTTAGCATTTTGGGCATGGATTATTAGATTTTTTAATGACCCAGGACACGTTAGATTACTGTTTTGAATAGTGTGCCGTCAATGGGTTTCATTCCATTTCAAAATGCTGACGCTCGGCGTAAACTTTGCGCACTGCCACTCCAACATCCAATCACAGAGCTTGAGGACAAATCACAGGGTTTGTCAAGCAAAGCACATGGTGTAGTCCCAAATGATAGCTGAGGATTCTGGGTAGTGTAGTGTCTTCGACCATCCTAAACTCTGAACAAATACTTGTTTCTCCGAATTGAAGGGTCAAAATTAGGGCTGTCAGTCGATTAAAATAGTTAATCGCGATTAATCGCAAATTAATCGCACATTTTTGATCTGTTTTAAATGTACCTTAGAGGAATATTTTTCAAGTTTTTAATACTCTTATCAACATATGAGTGGACAAATATGCTTTATGCTAATGTTTATTATCATTTGAACAATGACAAATATTCTCATGAATATTAAACACAACAACTTCTGAACATTACAAATACTCGCTTCAATTCAACCTGGAACCTAATACAATAAAAATGGTGTGTGTGTGTGTGTGTGTGTGTGTGTGTGTGTGTGTGTGTGTGTGTGTGTGTGTGTGTGTGTGTGTGTGTGTGTGTGTGTGTGTGTGTGTGTGAGAGAGAGAGATGGATCGTTGGAGCTATGTGCAACTCAAGGCATATGCTCGAACGGGAGCTGCCTGGACACTGCAATCATGTTGCGCACTATCCGTGCTGAGTGTGCTGACTTTTTACATTACATTACATTACATTGCATTTAGCTGACGCTTTTATCCAAAGCGACTTACAATAAGTACATTCGACCAGGAAGACACAACCTTGAAGAAAACAGAATCATATAAGTACATCAGGTTTCATAGAGCCAAACATTTCAAGTGCTACTCAACTGGCTTTAGATAAGCCAGTCCTTTATTAGTATAAAAGTGCTTTGTTAATAGTTCTAACGCTCGAAGTGGAGTCGAAAGAGATGAGTTTTCAGTTTGCGCCGGAAGATGTGCAAGCTATCTGCCGTCCTGATGTCAATGGGGAGCTCATTCCACCATCTTGGAGCCAGGACAGCAAACCCACGTGTTTTCGCCGATGGGAACTTGGGTCCCCCTCGCAGCGAGGGCGCAACGAGTCGTTTGGCTGATGCAGAGCGTAGTGCACGCGCTGGGGTGTACGGTTTAAACCATGTCCTGGATGTAGGAAGGGCCAGATCCATTCGCAGCATGGTAAGCAAGTACCAGTGTCTTGAAGTGGATTCTAGCAGTTACCGGAAGCCAGTGAAGGGAGCGGAGGAGCGGAGTGGTGTGGGAGAATTTAGGAAGGTTGAAGACCAGACGAGCCGCTGCATTCTGGATGAGCTGCAGAGGTCGGATGGCACATGCAGGTAGACCAGCCAGGAGGGAGTTGCAGTAGTCTAGGCGTGAGATGACGAGAGCCTGGACCAGAACCTGAGTCGCTTTCTGAGTCAGCTGGGGACGTATCTTCCTGATGTTGTAAAGCGTGTATCTGCAGCAACGGGTTGTAGCAGCGATGTTTGCAGTGAAGGACAGGTTGTTATCTAGGGTCACACCCAGATTCCTTGCAGTCTGAGTCGGGGAAACAACAGAGGTGCCGATGTTGATTGTTAGGTCAAGAGTGGGACAATCTTTTCCCGGGAGGAAGAGCAGCTCAGTCTTGTCAAGGTTGAGCTTGAGGTGGTGAGCAGACATCCACTGAGAGATGTCAGCTAGACAAGCAGAGATGCGTGCAACGACCTGGGTCTCTGAGCGGGGAACGGACAGAATTAATTGGGTGTCATCAGCGTAGCAGTGGTAAGAAAAACCATGCGGGCTAATGACTGATCCGAGCGAGTTTGTGTACAGGGAGAAGAGGAGGGGACCAAGAACAGAGCCCTGAGGGACCCCCGTAGTTAATTGACAAGGGTCGGACTCAGACCCTCTCCAAGTCACCCTGTAGGTACGGTCTTTCAGGTATGAGGTGAGGAGGGAAAGTGCAGAGCCTGAAACTCCAAGTTTTTGGAGAGTGCGAAGGAGGATCTGATGATTCACCGTGTCGAATGCAGCAGACAGGTCCAATAGGATGATGACAGAGGAGAGGGATGCAGTTTTGGCAGTGTGCAGTTCCTCCGTGACAGCAATGAGAGCAGTTTCTGTGGAGTGACCTGCCTTGAAACCAGACTGGTGCGGATCCAGAAGGTTGTTCTGATTGAGATAACAGGAGAGTTGTTTAAAGACAGCGCGTTCAAGTGATTTAGACAGGAACGGGAGGAGAGAGACAGGCCTGTAGTTTATAACATCTAACGGGTTGAGAGTGGGTTTCTTTAGGAGAGGGTTTACTCTTGCCTCCTTGAGACTGTTTGGAAAGTGACCAGAAGTTAGAGAAGTGTTGATGAAATGGGTGAGAAACGGTAGAATATCAGGAGCGATAGTCTGAAGGAGGTTTGAAGGGATAGGGTCCAGAGGACAGGTGGTAGGGCGGGCAGAGGTAATGAGGGTAAGAACCTCACTTGGAGAGAGAGGGGAAAAGGAGGTAAGTGTGTTGGTGGAAGGAGGGTCTGGTGACCCAGCGGTGAGTAAAGGTGAGTCAGAAAAAGAAGAGCGATTATCATCAACCTTTTTTTTCAAAGTGGGTAACAAAGTCGCTTGACAGAAGTGAGGAGGGGGGAGGGGCTTTGGGAGGGTCCAAGAGGGTGGAGAAGATGGAAAATAGTTTTTTAGGATTGGAATAGGAAGATTGGATCTTATCTTGAAAGAAAGTGCTTTTTGCCTGAGAGATCGAAGCAGAGAAAGAGGAGAGGAGAGCTTGATAGGTTAGGAGGTCGTCACGGTGTTTGGATTTCCACCATTTCCGCTCTGCTGCCCTAAGGACGGTTCTATTAGCACGCAGTGCGTCATTTAGCCAGGGAGCAGGAGGGGACTGACGAGCCTGCCGAGATGTGAGAGGACAGAGCGAGTCCAGAGTGGATGAGAGAGTAGAGAGGGGAGTTTCTGCAGCAGAGTTTGGAGGCAGGAGATGGAACGAATCAGAGGAAGGGAGGGCTGAGAGCACCGACGAGGCAAAGCTAGAGGGGGGAGAGGGAGCGAAGGTTACGGCGGACAAGTGCAGGATGAGAAGAGATTAGTTTGTTATGTTTGGAAAGGGATAGAGAGAATGAAATGAAGAAGTGATCGGATGTGTGGAGCGGGTTTACAGAGAGGTTAGAAGTAGCGCAGTTCCTTGAGAATATGAGATCAAGGACATTGCCAGCTTTATGAGTCGGTGGGGACGGAGACAGTGAGAAAGCAAAGGCGGTTAACAGAGATGTTAGTTCGTCTATCTTCCCCGTCTGGAGGTTGAAGTCTCCGAGAAGTACAGCGGGAGGGCCAGTTTCAGGGATGAGTGAGAGGAGATTATCTAATTCCTCCAAGAAGTCCCCCAAGGCGCCTGGTGGACGGTAGAGAACAACAATGGTTAACTGTATAGGATGGGTTACTGTGACGGCATGGAATTCAAAGGTGGAAGGAGTGAAGTTAGGTAGCTTGAAGAGGGAAAAGCTCCATTTGGGAGAGAGCAGGAGACCAGTGCCACCTCCTCTGCCAGTGGGTCTGGGTGTATGGGAGAAGGAATATGCAGTGGAGAGAGCTGCTGGGGTGGATGTGTTGGATGGAGTAATCCAGGTCTCAGTGAGAGCAAGGAAATCCAGAGACTGCAGGGAGGCGTAGCCAGAGATGAAGTCAGCCTTAGGAACAGCTGACTGGCAATTCCACAGGCCACCAGAAACTAGATGTTGGATCTCAGTGGAGCACGTGGGATAGACGAGAGCAGGCCGGTTATATCGATTAGGAGATACACGGGGCCAGTGATAATTGTGAGAAGACACATGAACAGGAATAGAGAAAATACACATGATTATAGCATGAGGGGCTAGAAAACTAAAGAAAAGATAAATAAGACACCAGCTCAATCAGAGTAGGATTTGCCTCCTCTTTGCCTCCCTCGTGACTCCCGCAGGACTCCAATGTCTTTGTCAGTCTTACTCCCGCAGGACTCCAATGTCTTTGTCAGTCTTACTCCTGCAGGACTCTAATGTCTT
The DNA here is from genome assembly GCF_902827175.1 of Gymnodraco acuticeps. Classification (NCBI taxonomy): domain Eukaryota; kingdom Metazoa; phylum Chordata; class Actinopteri; order Perciformes; family Bathydraconidae; genus Gymnodraco; species Gymnodraco acuticeps. Next base: position 153,375 of record NW_022992237.1, on the reverse strand, counting down.
TGTCAGTCTTACTCCCGCAGGACTCTAATGTCTTTGTCAGTCTTCGGCTGTCTGACGCTGAAACTGACGCTGAAGCTGACGCTCCAGGAAAGAGCTACCCGAAATGGACGCCTGATTGCTCAGTTCTCACAGCTGTAGGGCCACGGCCCTCTAATTAGTTAACTATCTACAGCTGATGGGCGACAATAGACTGGCCGTGCCTATATTAATGCGGGCTTGAGTGCTGAGACCTGTAAAGCAGGTTTCGCCTGAGCAGATCTGAGATTTAAAATCTCTCAAACGCGATTTAGCCGTTTACGCTACAATAACAATTTATACAGAGTCGAATAAATGAAACAGAGAAGTCTAATTAAACAAGAATATAACTTACAGTGGTTGCTGCGTCAATAGGTAATGTCGTCACCGGGTCCAGATGCACGTCACCGGGTCCAGACTTCTCGTACAATGTCCCACTGTCTGGCTTCCTGCATAAAGTCAAGTGCTCGGCGCAGTTGTGGCGAAATGTCGCTCCTCTGTTTTCATTTAAGCAGCTCCTTATATCTGTTAGCGCAGCTAGCTAGCACCAGATGCTAACAACAACAATGCACGTAAGGTCTCTCTCTCGCTCGCTCGGGCCACACATACACACACCCTCCCGGTCCTCCCAACAGCCAGTCGGTGCCTGCCGGTGAGCGTGGAAGTGTGGTCTGCAGCAAGCGGGCGGCAGGAGCGGGGCTGTCAGCATCAGCTTGTAGATGGTATTTTAAACTCGATGCTCTGAAACTACGGGGCGGCCGAGGAAAAAAAATACACATGCGTTAATCGCGTTAAAATAATTAGTGGCGTTAATTTTTTTTTGCGTTAACACGTTATTAACGCATTAACTTGACAGCCCTAGTAAAAATACAAAAGCATTGCACACAATTTAAACCAATCAATTGTGTGTAATCAACAAGGATAATCTGGTGTTTTTGAGTTGATGAGTAGTGCAGATATCACTGTAAAATCAATCGACAGTAAAGAGAATACTTACTTCCGGGTGTAAAATCCTGCGTTATCCAATGAGAATGGACGCTCACATTGCTCTCCGTAATACAATAAAGGGGACATGATCAAATCGGAATATAATTATCTTTTAAAAAACGTTAACTAAAGGGAACAATCTATTTGACACAGCTGAAGCTCTGGCCTTCCTTAAAAACTAATTTAATAAAAATCACAGTTGTATTACACACAATGCACTGTTTTTTGAGAACAAAAATTCGTAACTATGCACCATAATACATTCTGACGAAAAATACAAATTATTATGAATACAAATAAAATAAAAGAAGCCTCCCGTGAGTTACTACAAGCTATAAAGTAGATTTTATAAACGTTTTATAGAATAAAAGCTGCAGGACGTTTCACTTTACATTGGGATTGTTTCCGTGGTGCAGACACGTAAATGTAGAGTTCGTGACTCCACCACGCACTGCAGTGTTAAGGAGTCGTGGTGGAGCCACGCATTCTGGTGAGACCAGGTTGACTGATATACATGAACATCAGCAGGAGAGGACTCTTTAAAGTAGAGACATACATACTGATATACACCTGAACATCAGCAGGAGAGGACTCTTTAAAGTAGAGACACTACATACTGATATACACCTGCACATCAGCAGGAGAGGACTCTTTAAAGTAGAGACACTACATACTGATATACACCTGAACATCAGCAGGAGAGGACTCTTTAAAGTAGAGACACTACAAACTGATATACACCTGAACATCAGCAGGAGAGGACTCTTTAAAGTAGAGACACTACATACTGATATACACCTGCACATCAGCAGGAGAGGACTCTTTAAAGTAGAGACACTACATACTGATATCCACCTGAACATCAGCAGGAGAGGACTCTTTAAAGTAGAGACACTACACACTGATATACACCTGAACATCAGCAGGAGAGGACTCTTTAAAGTAGAGACACTACACACTGATATACACCTGCACATCAGCAGGAGAGGACTCTTTAAAGTAGAGACACTACATACTGATATACACCTGAACATCAGCAGGAGAGGACTCTTTAAAGTAGAGACACTGCATACTGATATACACCTGAACATCAGCAGGAGAGGACTCTTTAAAGTAGAGACACTACATACTGATATACACCTGCACATCAGCAGGAGAGGACTCTTTAAAGTAGAGACACTACATACTGATATACACCTGAACATCAGCAGGAGAGGACTCTTTAAAGTAGAGACACTGCATACTGATATACACCTGAACATCAGCAGGAGAGGACTCTTTAAAGTAGAGACACTACATACTGATATACACCTGAACATCAGCAGGAGAGGACTCTTTAAAGTAGAGACACTGCATACTGATATACACCTGAACATCAGCAGGAGAGGACTCTTTAAAGTAGAGACACTACATACTGATATACACCTGAACATCAGCAAGAAAGGACTCTTTAAAGTAGAGACACTACATACTGATATACACCTGAACATCAGCAGGAGAGGACTCTTTAAAGTAGAGACACTACATACTGATATACACCTGAACATCAGCAGGAGAGGACTCTTTAAAGTAGAGAGACTAAATACTGATATACACCTGAACATCAGCAGGAGAGCACTCTTTAAAGTAGAGACTCTACTGATATACACCTGAAAATCAGCAGGAGAGGACTCTTTAAAGTAGAGACTCTACTGATATACACCTGAACATGAACAAAATAGTGCCCCTTTAACTTTACAATTTGTAATAAAAGTTACGATTTTAAAAAGTCCTCTTGAAGAAGAAGCAGATTGAGAGAATGCTAATTATAAAGACCGGGGAATTAAAACATAAAGGCAAGCAAAATCTATTCAATTTGAATTTGAGCTCGGCTAGAGATCTGGGGTTAACAGGTTCAGCAGACTGAGGAATGTGTGTGTGTGTGTGTGGTGTGTGTGTGTGTGTGTGTGTGTGTGTGTGTGTGTGTGTGTGTGTGTGTGTGTGTGTGGTGTGTGTGTGTGTGTGTGTGTGGTGTGTGTGTGTGTGTGTGTGTGTGTGTGTGTGTGTGTGTGTGTGTGATTTTGACCTGTGTTTGAGTTCTGTCCATTGATACAGGATCACAGGGTCAAACATGGGGGGTGTCTAGACATGTGTGTGTGTGTGTGTGTGTGTGTGTGTGTGTGTGTGTGTGTGTGTGTGTGTGTGTGTGTGTGTGTGTGTGTGTGTGTGTGTGATTTTGACCTGTGTTTGAGTTCTGTCCATTGATACAGGATCACAGGGTCAAACATGGGGGTTGTCTAGACATGTGTGTGTGTGTGTGTGTTCTTCCCTCTTTGTGAGGATCATGGTGGTGAATATACGAGGAACTTCTTCAAAGAGACGTTTTTTAGGGTTTAAACTGCGTTCAGTCCGATTTAATTCCTCGTAAAAAACTGGTTCAACTTTTTACTGACGTCGTCCAGGAAGATGAGTTCACGCACATACACGCACACACACGCACACACACACACACACAACACACACACACACACACACACACACACACACACACACACACACACACACACACTCCTGGCATCCTGCAGTGAGGAACATTTCACAACATTTATTTTTAAAAATATAATCTCATAATTTCAACTTTATTTTCCACATTTTTACTTCATTATAAAACTGCAAAAATAATTAGAACAAATCTTCTTTGTCAAATATTTTATATTCAGTGAGACTTATAACTAATTGTAGGCTGAGTTTGTTAGCATTGGATCGGGAGCTATGCTAGCTTATTCCCCCTGTTTCCATTATGTGTGCTAAACTAACAGTTTAACACTAAATAAAGAGATTTCAAATTAAATCCCTATAAGAAAGCAAATGTTGAACTTTTTCTTTAAGCTTTGAATAAGACTTTATCAAAGTTTTAATCTGATTTTAATCGCTTTATCAAATCCACTCTCAAGCCTCGCTAATCTGTCTCTAAGCAACACTGTTTGCTCCTTGGCTGTTTTTAGAGCAAACAAAGATCCTTACAGGACTCACAAAAGGTTGCCAGGTGGGGCGGAAATATGCCGAGCGACAGATTAACACAAATAACGTTTTAACACTAGTTACCTCAAAGGAGAAAACTGCAAAGTCACTCAGAGTTTCAGTCACCCAAATATTTCTCCTGCTGTTATGTAACGAGATCTGACGCCATGAGAAGGCTCTTCACACAAAATACACTTCTGCTCCTTTAGAGAAATACACTTCCTGTTTTACTGGAATGAACAAATATAGTGCTGTTTGGAGAGTTGGGAGAAGTACTCAGATCTTGTACTTGAGTAAAAGTAGAAGTACTCAGATATTGTACTTGAGTAAAAGTAGAAGTACTCAGATCTTGTACTTGAGTAAAAGTAGAAGTACTCAGATATTGTACTTGAGTAAAAGTAGAAGTATTCAGAACTTGTTCTTGAGTAAAAGTAGAAGTACTCAGATCTTGTACTTGAGTAAAAGTAGAAGTACTCAGATATTGTACTTGAGTAAAAGTAGAAGTATTCAGAACTTGTTCTTGAGTAAAAGTAGAAGTACTCAGATCTTGTACTTGAGTAAAAGTAGAAGTACCAGAGTGTAGGAATACTCTGTTAGTAAAAGTACTGCATTCAAAATGTTCCTCAAGTAAAAGTAGAAAAGCATTCTCATCTAAATATAGTGAAAGTAGCGACAGTGAAAGTAGTCGTTGTGCAGATTGGTCCATTTCAGAATAATATATATGATATGTTTTATAATGATTGATCATGAAAGTGTTCTCAAAGCTGGTAAAGGTGCAGCTAGTTTGAAGTACTTTGTATACTGCAGGGTAGCTGGTGGATTTACTCCAGGTGGAACTAAAGTCTGATTCAACACTTGGTTATATTTCACATCATTCATCCACATCTGTGAAGTAACTAAAGGTATTAAATACATGTAGTGGAGGAAAAGTACAACATGTACCTCTGAACTGTAGAGGAGGAGAAGTACAAAGTGCAAAAACGGCAAACACATTCAGAGACAGTCAGATGGACAACATGATTGAAAAATGAACATTAAATAAATATCTGCACATGTCACGATTTAGAGACCACAGTAAGGAATCCAGATTTTGGCTCAAAGAAAATGTAGTTTGTTGAGCATTGCGTTCAGGTGCATCACTGTGAAAAGTCTCAGTGGTAAAAGTTGCCCTCAGACAAAGACAAAACATGTTAAATGACCTGTGAGTTTAGAGGTCGTTGGGTTTAACACATGAAGGGCAAATGGCAGATTAAAGATACCCGGGGAACATTTGTTGAGCTGTTTTCTAGGTTTTTGTGCATGTGAATGGTCTGCAAAGACTAAAATCCCATACTTGTAAGTGAAGCATGCATTATTGCTTAGTCATTGTGGGACTGTGATGAAACCCTCATTCATAAACACACTTACATAACTTCCTCTTAATCTGTCTCTCACATAATCAAGCATCAGCAAACAACAAAAACTGTAAACTTTATCTGACATCGTTGGGGGACATTTGGGTGTTGGCTTACAAACACATAATGACATGTGACACCACAGGAAGACTTCAAACTAAGCTTAGAGTACATTAACAGCTTGATATTCAGCAGTTTATTTATTATAGTGATATTTAAAGAGGCCCTGTTACGCTTTGGGGTGTTTTTCCGTTTCCTGTAGTGTGTTCTTTAGGTTTTAGTGCATGTAAATGGTCTGCAAAGGCTAACATCTCATACTTGTAAGTGAAGCATGTATTATTGCTTAGTCATTGTGTGACTGTGATGAAACCCTCATTCATAAACACACTTACATAACTTCCTCTCTGTACATAATCAAAGAATCAGCAGACAACAAAAAAAATGTCTCATCTGAGATTTAAACTTTATCTGACATCGTTGGGGAGATATTTGGGTGTTGGCTTACAAACACATAATGACATGTGACACCACAGGAAGACTTCGAACTAAGCTTAAAGTGCATTAACAGCTTGATATTCAGGAGTTTATTCATTGTAAAATCTCTATGGGACGTAGTTGGAGATACTCTCGCTGAGATCCTGAACATAGAGATACTCTTAACTCCAGATGCCTGCTGGGATCCCCGCTCAATGGCATAACATCAACATTTGCAAGTAAACTTATAGTTCTAGCAAGCCTTTCAACTAAACGCCTCGTTCTTATGAACTGGAAAGTCAGAAACTGCTTCAATTTCAATAGATGGCTGGAGGACTTCCTAAACATCTTAAGTATGGAAGAAGCTGCTTTCTCCCTGTTATATTTGGTTAAGCCAGACAACAGGCTTTGGGATAAGATAAGGGCTTTCCTGGACTCAAACCATCTCGGCTGCCAACAATAAATATAATAATATATATTAATAAATAAATATAAATAAAGAGAAATGAGCTATGAAGAAACAGTAAAATAACGGTAATAATAATGAAAGAAGTGAAATTAAATGGGAAATGGATGAATAGGTGAATTAATCATAAGAGGAAAAGGTGTGTGTGTGTATATGTACATATGTGTGCTTATATATATGTATTTATTTGACTATTTATCTATTTATTTACCTATTAAACAATGAAGTATACCTATATTATGAAGCAAATCATGTATAAATACAACGCCATATGGATACATCAAATGTAACTGACACTGTAATCCCCTGCCCCCCACCCTTCATGTTATGTCCTGTCCTACTTGTGATGTGTGTGAGCCATGTCCTTGTCCGTGTGTTTTTGTCTTTTGAAAATGTTTAATAAAATATAAATGTTAAAAAACAGTTTATTTATTATAGGATTTATTTAAAGCGGCCCTGCTACGCTTTCGTGGTTTTTCCGTCTCCTGTAGTGTGTGTTATATGGGTTTTAATGCATGTAAATGGTCTGCTAGGGGAAAAATCCATGTTTTCCAGAGTTACACACACACACACACACACACACACACACACACACACACACACACACACACACACACACACACACACACACACACACACACACACACACACACACACACACACACACACACACATACACACACATACACACACACACACACACATACCATGTATACATCACTTCAGGGGACATTACATTGACCTACATGCATTTCCTGGAGACTTATCCTAACCTTAACCATAACCAACACATGCCTAACCCTAACCCTTACCCTAACCCTAACCCTTACCCTAACCCTTACCCTAAACCTAACCCTTACCATAAACATTTAAATGTCTTCAACAAAATAAGTTACCATAGCTATGCGGATGACACACAAATGTACATAACAATTTCACCAGAAGACTATGCTCCAATTCAAACACTGAGTAAGTGCATTGAACAAATCAATGACTGGATGTGTCAGAACTTTCTCCAATTAAACAAAGATAAAACTGAGGTAATGGTTTTTGGAGCCAAGTCAGAACGTATAAAAGTTAGCGCTGAGCTTCAGTCTGCAATGTTCAAAACAACAGATAAAGCCAGAAATCTAGGTGTAGTCATGGACTCTGACCTGAGTTTCAACAGTCACATTAAAACAGTTACTAAATCAGCCTACTATCACCTAAAGAATATATCTAGGATTAAAAGACTAATGTCACAGCAGGATTTGGAAAAAACTTGTCCATGCTTTTATCTTCAGTAGACTCGACTACTGCAATGGTGTCTTCACAGGTCTCACTAAAAAATCTATTAGGAAGCTGCAGCTGATTCAGAACGCCGCTGCTCGAGTCCTCACTAACACTCAGAAAGTGGATCACATCACTCCAGTTCTGAAGTCTTTACACTGGCTTCCTGTGTGTCAAAGAATAGATTTCAAAATACTGCTGCTGGTTTATAAAGCACTGAATGGTTTAGGCCCAAAATACATTTCTGACCTCCTGCTAAATGATGAACCATCCAGATCTCTCAGGTCTTCAGGGACTGGTCAGCTTTCTGTCCCCAGAGTCAGAACTAAACATGGAGAAGCAGCGTTCAGTTATTATGCTCCAAATATCTGGAACAAACTCCCAGAAACCTGCAGGTCCGCTGCAACTCTGACTACTTTTAAATCCAGGCTGAAGACTTTTCTTTTTGTCGCTGCTTTTAATTGAAAACTGAGCCGTTGTGTTCATCAGTAAAGTGGAACTTCTGTGTGAAGTATTTCATATCTTAAACCTGCACTGTAACTTTGTATTCATGTATTTTTTCTTTTAGTGTTTCTTTTATTATCTTTTACTGATTTTAAATGCCTTTGTCAGAATGTCTTTCATTTTTTTGTAAAGCACTTTGAATTGCCTTGTGTTGAAAGGTGCTATATAAATAAACTTGCCTTGCCTTGCCTTCACCCTAAAATGAATGATTCCCCTCAAGGGGACCTCCATTTTGTCCCCATAAGGGAGGTGAGTCCCCACACGCGACTGTGTAAACAGATTTAGGTCCCCACAAGTATAGTAATGCTAGGCCACACACACACACACACACACACACACACACACACACACACCACACACACGCACACACACACACACACACACACACCAACACACCATACCACACACATACCCACACACACACACACACACACACACACACACACACACACACGCACACCAACACACACACACACACACACACACACACACACACACACCACACACCACACACGCACACACACACACACACCCTGACTCCAGATCTGAATGTCACACACTTTAGACACGAGATTAACATCCATCTCCTCTTCAGTACGGGATACAGCCTTTCTGCCAAACAGCTCTTTTTTAAAAAGCTAATTTGTGGATTAAAGGTTTTCATAAAGAGGGTGTTGTAGCTTCATGTAAAATCACGTTTTCTCTTTCAAGGTAAACCCTCATATCATTCGCAGTCTTAACATGTGTTGTGTCCTGTTGTATAACTTGTTTTGCAAGTCTGAAACTAAAAGTAAATGCAGCTTTTTTACATGTGTTTTGATCTTGAGTCCGCACCCCAAACCAGTCTTTTCAAGTCATTAAAACTAAGCTCTGGATATTAGAAACTCAGCGTGTCAGACTGTGCAACATTAAGGCGATAAGAATGAGGCCACATGGCGTTCAATGGTGCCAGAAATACATGTATGAACAGCCGATATGTAGGCCAAATAGCCCCCTAATTTATTTAAAGATATGTGTACTTCACTTGTTTTAATTACAGGCCAATAGATACAAATAAGGTATAACAGAATGATGCGATGACAACAGTATGAAGCACAAAAACAGTAAGTAAATACATTGAAAAAGAGAAATAATAGATGAAGAAGATTAACTTGTATTTATTTACATTCGGTTTCCACAGTTTTTTAAACACACACACACACACACACACACACACAGTACAAGGTGAACACATGAACATGCATTATTTGTTATACAAGACACAGTACAAATACACACAAGTGAACACATGCATTTTGGAGAGGTCCAGAGCAGTTTGGGGTGTGGTGCCTTGCTCTAGGGCACCTCAGTAGGATGTCCTGGTTTCCCATTGGACGATGTTGATATTGAGGCTTTACTTATTAAGCACCATGTTGTGCAATGTCGGTAAATTAAGATGCTAAGATATTAAAAAAAAAAAAAAACTTGTGTCGCCCAGGAGGGGAACTGGAACCTTTCCAGCTACCAGTCTGCTTTTTTTTGGTCCAATTGGGACTTGAACCGGTAACCCTTCAGTCCCAAGTCCCTACAGACTGAGCCACTGCCGCCTAATAGCATTAATAACAATGTTTAATATCAAAAGACAGAAAGCCTTCTTACAGGAGTTTTTGCATTTTTACACATAAATGTGGAGTCAATTTTTTGCAAGAACAGAGGCGACATAATGCATTTTATTACATATTATTCAATTGAGTTTTTGCATTTTCATCTTTACCAAGATTTCTTTTTAAACCTAGCTTGTGTGGACAATTGTTTTACAAAAATGCGTGGGACGGTGTAGACTAGGCTGTTTTTTTAAACCCTTGGCTTTTATTTATTTTTAAACGGATAGATAAACCCCTGCCAGCTTTCATATCCTGTTTCCCATTGGACGAAGTTGCCGACCCGAGCTTAAACTCAATCCTTCTTTTCACGTTCAACATCTGAACGTATTACTGTATATTTCCATCATTGCACAACATGTTGCTTCATAACATGTTGTGCACACACACACACACACACACACACACACACACACACCCACACACACACACACACACCACACACACCACACACACACACACACACACACACAACACACACCACACACACTTGTGTTCGGCACCACAAAGGTCAATGTACCTTTTCACAAACCTGCAATCTAGAAACGCTCGCAACATGATTCAGCCAAAAAATATTACATATAATTTATATAACTAAGTAGACTATGTTTATGGTCATTTAGATGTACGTTGGTTGACACTGACCTACTTTATAACCCTAAACTACATTTTTATAGTGACATCTTGTCGACCACTGAGAACAAATGCTGTCGAGTTGTTTATCAGTTTCACTTTTCTACGCAGATGACACACTTGTTTCTAAATCAAAATGCATTTGTTCAAGTTTTTATCCTGTCTGATCATCGAGCTGTCACCGGTTGAAAATATATATTTTGAACTACGTTTTATTTATTGCATGTACTTTGTATAAAAAAACAACAAACACCAACACCATGCCCTGATGAATGCCTCAAATCCCAAAAACCCTGTGTATCAAAAGCTCAATAAAAACAACCTGCTGCTCTCCAGGTTCCTTTCTAGTAATAATGAACGTATATGTGTCTGCCTTGCAAATTCTTTGTGGAGTTCTGCTGAGCAAGGCATTAAGAGATTGATAATCCCAGTATTTACCATAATACTGTTTCAGTCCAAACAGCAGGAGTTATGTCACCTCCAAGACAAATAACTCATAATCCTATTCATGTAATATTTTAATCAAAGTCAGAGTTCATATAGAGAAGAAGTGAGGGAGATTTAAAGAGCTATTTATAGTAACTTAGTTGGAAACCATAAGAACTGATTCATTGACTACTTCCTTATAATGGCTTTGCATAACTTAAAGGTATAATATGTAAGATTCCTGCATCAAAACGACTAGATCTATTTTATACATTCCGATGAGTTTGGTACCTATATTCTCCCAAATGCTGGACATATTTGGGAGAATGTACCTTGTGTGATGAGCAGCTGAGCAGCCACAGAGCCACAAGAAGAGTTATAAATGCAGGTCTCCCTTGACAAAGATATATATGATCTCAATGGGACCAATCTGGTTAAATAAAGGTTTGAAATGAAATGAAATTAAAATGGGTTCTGTCACAGCTTCATTACTCTTTTCATATTTGGTTGGGCGTCAGGGAAAGATTTGAAGTAGAAGAAAAGTGGCATTAAAGTGCTTTTACTGAATTGTGTAATAGACATGCTAACTGACTGAGTTACTGGAGATCCACATGTGCTTCGTTAAATATGGTCCAAACTGTAACAGCGATACGTTTCCGAAAGATAAGACAAGATAAAATCAGATGTACTTTATTAATCCCAGAGTGGTGCAGGGATGACATATTTACCCTGAAGTAAACTGCTGGTTCCCTCGACAAAAAAGCAATGGGATATCTCCCATTGCTTGTTTGATAAATGCACGTTTTGTTCAGCCGGATAATCTCCACATGTCTACCCTACTTTATCATTTCATAATCATAATCTAATGGCCAGAAGCTAAATGCTAACGTTATGCTATAAACTAACTACAGCCGAGTTCAGTAGTGTTAATTTCGTCAGCTATTTTTTTATTAGTTTTAGTCTTAGTCCTGTGTTAAATTTCCTTTTTTAGTTTATAGTCATATTTAGTCACCTTCATCCTGTTTTATTCAGTCAAGTTTTTAGTCGACTAAAGTCTGAGCATTTTAGTCTATTTTAGTCAAAGAAAACTAATTATTTAGTCTACTTGTTGAGTCTTTTTTTTAGTCATCAGATTATATAGAACATTTCAGTCAAACTAGTCTAGCCAAAACCAATAATTTGTCATTTTAGTCAAACGTATTTCACAATAAGATTATATCTTGTCCTTATTTGATGAAAACCACAGGTTGAATGAATAAGAAGCTTTGCAGAGAGTATCTGCTCAGGTTTGTGGTGTTTTTACCAGCTGTGTTATGGCCACATTGCTTCCCTTCACATTTTTTCTCCGCCTCATTGTAGCGAAAATGGGCCCAAATATCACGTTGTTTCTTTCTCCCAAGCAGTGGTGGCTTTAGACTTTTTCGTTGTCAGTAATTTTGACGGACAGGATCGTAACCTTTCCGTCATAATCCATTATTATCCGTAGAGTGCACAATTTATCAATCACTCGCGCTGACGGGGGGTATTCGGTTAACGCGAGTGCGACCACTGCTCCCAAGCCCTGTTGTTGCCATTTTATTTTCTGTTAAATAAGGTTAGTTAGACCACGAGTTAGACCCGAGTCTTCCTGACAGTTCATATTGTGCCGCTGCCCGGTGTAATGTAATTGTACCGCCGCGCGCACCGCAGACACACAGCTGCTGCCCTGCCGCAGCACCGGAAATGGAACTGCTGGGAGAAAAACTGACTATCAGAGATGTAACGTTATCTTTGATAATATTTCGTCTCCTCATTTTTCGTCAACGAAAGTAAAGAGAGATTTTGGCATAGTTTTTATTTAGTAAGCTACATTTTCGTCTCGTCACTTTTCGTCAACGATATTGCATGATGATTTCGTTACAGTTATTGTTTACTGCCGTCGGTGCCGTCTCGTCATCGTCTCGTTTTCGTCATGGAAAAAAAGGTCGTTGACGAACATATTTCGTCACAGTTGTAGTCAACGAAATTAACACTAGAGTTCAGCAGCACGACTTCAACGTCATGCCAACTTAAGATCCATATTCAAACATACAGATTCTAAATTGAGTTGAAGCGTTTGTTTGAACAGTTTGCAGGAGGCAGGTACTTGCTTTCAAGCAGAACAGAAACAAACTTAGCGGAGTGTTTACGTGTTCGGTGTAATGACGTACAACGGCCTCCACAACTTCTGTAGTCCTATTCAGCCACTTGGTAACAACCATCGTTTTTCAGACACGTCAACACTTCAGAAATCACCAGTGGGGTCACTGCTGATGTATTTAATGTCGTAGAACAAAACGTGATCCGTCTCTTCAATGCGTCTCAACCACAGACCTGATTTCAGCCAGTTTCCTTAATCCTATGGAGAGATCCAATTGGCTCTGGGACCAGGGAACAGGAAGTGGTGAAATGCTGACTAACTTCCTGGTTTTAGGACTCGTCACTGCACCACTCTATAGGATGATCATTTTAGTTTTCTCTTCCGTATTTGATTGATAATTTCATGAGATGAGCTGATTGTGTAAATGTGTGTTTGACTGTTTGTGTGTTGGCCCCACTAATGCTAATGGAGACCCTCATAAAATACGTGTAAAATATCTTTACTCATCTTAATGTGTGAAGTTCAATTCCCCCTTTCAGTGTGTGACGTCCACTCTCAGTTTTCTTCAAATGTCCCACCCTGTTCCTAGAAAAAGTAAAAAGGAATGTTTTGTGTACTTTTAACTCTTCACAGGCCTTTTGTCCGGCGCTGATCTTTCATCGTCTGTCTGTGATCTCTGCTGAGGAAAGCAGATCCCACAGACAAAGGGAAGCTTTAGTAGAGTACACACATCCTTTACTAGAGTAGAAGTACAGATGCTCGTGTTTAAAATACTCTGGTAAAGTAGAAGTGCTGACTAAACTTCTTTACTCAAGTCAAAGTAAAGAGGCTTTGAAATGTACTTCAGTAAAGAGTACCCATAACTAGCAGCTGTTTTAAAGAGTACCTGACCTCCCTTTATATTAATAGAACAATAATGTCATTGTTAGCTAATGAATGTTTCCATGCTGAACAACGGCAACATGACAACGTTTCCATTGCTCCCTCTTCTTTAGAGAAGACCAGGAAATGATGGATACACGGATCGTGTTCAAATCAATAGGCACGCAATGACTCTAAAGAATAATGATCACGCCACCAAACACACATTCAGACTAAAGGAACCAGCTGTTTGGGAAATGAGAGAAGTAGAAAGTACAGGTATTTGAGTTCAACATGTAAGAAGTAGAAAGTACAGGTATTTGGGTTCAACATGTGAGAAGTAGAAAGTACAGGTATTTGTGTTCAACATGTGAGAAGTAGAAAGTACAGGTATTTGTGTTCAACATGTGAGAAGTAGAAAGTACAAGGTTATTTGTGTTCAACATGTGAGAAGTAGAAAGTACAGGTATTTGTGTTCAACATGTGAGAAGTAGAAAGTACAGGTAATTTGTGTTCAACATGTAAGAAGTAGAAAGTACAGGTATTTGGTGTTCAACATGTAAGAAGTAGAAAGTACAGGTATTTGTGTTCAACATGTAAGAAGTAGAAAGTACAGGTATTTGTGTTCACATGTAAGAAGTAGAAAAGTACAGGTATTTGTGTTCAACATGTAAGAAGTAGAAAGTACAGGTATTTGTGTTCAACATGTAAGAAGTAGAAAGTACAGGTATTGAGTTCAACATGTAGAAGTAGAAAGTACAGATATTTGTGTTCAACATGTCAAGAAGTAGAAAGTACAGGTATTTGTGTTCACATGTAAGAAGTAGAAAGTACAGGTATTTGTGTTCAACCTGTAAGAAGTAGAAAGTACAGGTATTTGTATTCAACATGTAAGAAGTAGAAAGTACAGGTATTTGTGTTCAACATGTAAGAAGTAGAAAGTACAGGTATTTGTGTTCAACATGTAAGAAGTAGAAAGTACAGGTATTTGTATTCAACATGTAAGAAGTAGAAAGTACAGGTATTTGTGTTCAACATGTAAGAAGTAGAAAGTACAGGTATTTGTGTCAACATGTAAGAAGTAGAAAAGTACAGGTATTTGTATTCAACATGTAAGAAGTAGAAAGTACAGGTATTTGTGTTCAACATGTAAGAAGTAGAAAGTACAGGTATTTGTATTCAACATGTAAGAAGTAGACAAGTACAGGTATTTGTGTTCAACATGTAAGAAGTAGAAAGTACAGGTCTTTGTGTTCAACATGTAAGAAGTAGAAAGTACAGGTATTTGAGTTCAAAATGTAAGAAGTAGAAGTAAAAAGTCGTCAGAAAAATAAGTAGTGGAGTAAAGTACTGATACCAGAAAAATGTACTTAAGTACAGTAACAAAGTATTTGTACTCCACTACTTCCCGGCTGAGTCACAGCGTTGGGTTTCCAAACGGCTTCTTTAGACTCTGCGTTCATCACAAGCTGTTGAAGCGCTTCACTTCTGAAACCTGACACCTTTCTTTTAGGACTGACACCAATGAGATAATTGTTTCCATTAAACATGTCAAGGTTCTTCAGAAAGTAACCATCTCCAATGAATCCACCACAAAGGTTAACCCTTTAACTGCCAGCACTACCATTTGGGTAGAGCACATTTTGTGGCTGTATAATCTTGTTGAAAAAAAAAAAAAAGTGAACTCCATCTGATTCAGCCAGCTCTACCCTTTGGTTGACATGTTATGCACAAAAACAACCTCTAGATGTCACTGTGGTTCGAACAGAAAGCCCTTCAGCTAGCTTCAACTGAGAAAGTTGGCAATGCTAAAAATCACTGCTGAAGAAATCACTCTTTTTGGTCAACTTTGGTAAGGTAACCATATCCTTTTTGACATATTTTAGTGACTGAACATATTTAGATAACTTGATGCACAAAAAAAGTGTTAACAAGGGTGTAATTATTTTTTTGAAAATATGCTCAACCTGTCGATTTGGCCTTTTATGGTAAACTAGCAATATGACTTTTTCAGAGTTTCAGAGATGTTTTCCAATAAAATATGGTAAATAAACAGCAAGATTCCTGGTAATATTACTAAATCTAGTACTGCCTTATGAGTCTCAGAGTGAAAGAGTGATAATAATTTATATAGCACCTTTCATGCATGGCATTCAGCCCAAAATTGCACACAGATGAGCAAGTTAGGCCAACACAGGATATAGACATTTGCTGTTAGGCCAGTGGTTTCCTGTTAGGCCAATTCAGCATACACAGTAAGATGAGCAAGTCTTTTTTTTATCATGAAAAACACTTTAACATTGCTTTTTTCCATTTTATTTTTTTTACAATTATAATTCATTATCTTTTATGAATATATCTGGTTGTATATATTGCTCATTTTCCATAAAAGAAACAAATGTATTTGAGTTTGTGTTTTATTTGAGTTTGATGCATACAAATACTGTACTGTATATGATGATTGTTGAAAATGTACTTTTACCATATAAGGCCAGCTCGACCAGTTGGTAGAGGCTCATAAAAGCAAAACTGTGTGGTCAGTAAAAAAAAAAATTGTTTGTGCTTATTTGTGGCCCATTTGATAATAAAATGCAAAACAATTATTTTTCCATAGCTTTTTTCTTGGTCCGGCAGTTAAAGGGTTAAAGCCTGCAGCTTTGTTTAACATAGGGCCTAGAGATATGGAGAAAATCTAATATTACAGTTTTTTTTATGATATATCCCAATATCGATATATTGTGTCACCGTGATGACCGTTTTTCTGTAGGTCAACCCAGCGCCATATAGATAGAAGAGTTACGACAACGGAAGTCCAAAACTGTTATCGTCACGTGGTTCATGTAGACGAGGATCGTTCCCCGGAAGTTCATGGCGGGCAATGTGAATGCATTGATAACAGGAGATAGAACTACGATTTTTGGTAATTATTAGTGAATAAAGGTTTTGATTGGCAATATTTATACAACAAATCGATATGTGTATGTATTTACATCAATATGTTTTATAAAATAAAATAGAAATTTGCTATATTAGTGATAATATTAGGATTAGTGTGAACAACTAGTTTAGCATGTTAGGCTAACAGTGCCTTGGTTAAAGAGCCTGTTGCTGTTTATTTATAGCTTTGAATTCTTTAAAACCAATATTATCTTCTTAAACTTGTATGGTAGTCAGGAGCATCACTTTCTAATGTTTATTGATATATTTAGAGGGAGGGGATCTAAAGTAATGCTTTAAAATTCAGATTAGATTAATGTCTACCATTTTCTTAAAGTCATGGTAGTTTCAGTAACCATGGTAATTGAGGACACAAGTTATCTAAATGACTAATGTCATCTTTATGGCTTTCAGAAAGGACAGGAGACCGACAGGTGACTATCAAAGGACTAGCAGCAGCAGCATGATGATGATGATGTTAAATGTGTTGTTTTAGGAACATCCATTGCAAATACATGGAATTCAATAAACATTGAATAGCATATCATGCTATTCAATGTTTATTGATTTATGTCTGTGCCTTTTCCTCCGTGTTGTCCTGGTTTGCTGTGCTGCCTCCTAGTCGCCACCATGGTTTGCTGTGCTGCCTGGGGATGCTCCAATCGCTCCGAGAAAGGAGTACGAATGTACAGCTTCCCCACTGACACAGAGCGGAGGAAAAAATGGCTGGCTCAAGTCAGCAGGAGCAATTTCACGACCAACAGCAAAAAAATATGTGATGTAATTATATACAAACACTGCATTTGCACTTTTTCACAAAACGAAAACCACACCATTGGGAAAGCTTAATGTTTTTATTAATACAAAAAAACAGGGAAAGGCTTGAAAAACTCTGAGAGTTGAGACTCAGGGTGCAGGGTGAGACTCTCAGTGCAGGTATTCAGGCTCCATTGAACCCCCCTCTGGTTCTTGTGCTGAAAGAGGGAGAAACAGACAGGAGAAAGGGTTATACACACACAGCACACCGATTGGATGGGAAATTGCCTTGGGGCGTGGACTCTGACCTGAGTTTCAACAGTCACATTAAAACTGTTACTAAATCAGCCTACTATCCCCTAAAGAATATATCTAGGATTAAAAGACTAATGTCACAGCAGGATTTGGAAACACTTGTCCATGCTTTTATCTTCAGTAGACTGGACTACTGCAATGGTGTCTTCACAGGTCTCACTAAAAAATCTATTAGAAAGCTGCAGCTGATTCAGAACGCTGCTGCTCGAGTCCTCACTAACACTAAGAAAGTGGATCACATCACTCCTGTTCTGAAGTCTTTACACTGGCTTCCTGTGTGTCAAAGAATACATTTCTAAATACTGCTGCTGGTTTATAAAGCACTGAATGGTTTAGGCCCAAAATACATTTCTGACCTCCTGCTAAATGATGAACCATCCAGATCTCTCAGGTCTTCAGGGACTGGTCAGCTTTCTGTCCCCAGAGTCAGAACTAAACATGGAGAAGCAGCGTTCAGTTATTATGCTCCAAATATCTGGAACAAACTCCCAGAAACCTGCAGGTCCGCTGCAACTCTGACTACTTTTAAATCCAGGCTGAAGACTTTTCTTTTTGTCGCTGCTTTTAATTGAACTATTCATATCTAGACTGCACTGTAACTTTTATCTTTTAATGTTTCTTTTATTATCTTTTCTTTTTAATGACTGATTTTAAATGCCATTTTCTTAATGTCTTTCGTTTTTTGTAAAGCACTTTGAATTACCTTGTGTTGAAAGGTGCTATATAAATAAACTTGCCTTGCCTTGCCTTGGGGAGATAAGGTGTGGTCTTTGTTCCCAACTGAAGTTATGGAACTTTATTATTTGTGAGTTTAACAAAGTATGACACATGGCATCAGTAACATATGTGATATGAATTTCTATAAAGTTGTCTCACATTCTTGGTCATATTTTATATACAGTATGTAATGAGTATAACATGTCCAGTAAGTATAAAGTGTTTCCTAATACTGTGTATTCAACCACTATGGAATATGTATGTGGGCAGACAAAACTGAGTTGTTCTGTGTGTGAAGTAACCTCAAGTCACTCCGCAGGCACATTTTGATGCAGACCAGTTTGTCAAGACAAAAAAGGATCTTCGTGCATCGCCCTGTGGTCAAAAAGAGAAGGGCCCCTGCACCACGATTCACCCCGGGACCTGTATCTACAAAGCCCATAGCTCATGATCACAGCTATAGTGTGAAAGGTGACACAGGTATAATAAGTATGAACTCTTAGTAACAAAAGTAATATTTCTTATTTTTAAGTGGTATAATATTTTAAATGTTCGAACATTTACAGTGCCATGTCTTCTACTTACATTAGTCTCAAAGATTGAGGGAAGAAGGGAAGGGATCACTGCCCTCCACCTGCCAGAGGAGCGCAAACAACAAAAACAAGCAAGGTGTCCTCTCTACTCCTGTTGTTACAGTTGTCTTGGTTACAGCTCTCAAGTTTTTTTTTGTTGCCATTTCCACATCTTTAGAAAATATGAAATACAAAATTGAAGTGAAATCAACCTCTTCTCTGGAGAACAAACTTTGATTTCTCTGTCTTGTGAGTTTTGCTCCTCCACCTTTAACATCACTGCCCCTCCACCTGCCATACAGTAGGTTACTAACAAGACTTATATAATACAGTGATAGAATACATGTTTAGTATGCTTACTTATATAAAACAGTAGTATTAAACTTACCTTGTGTTTTCACTAGGGCTGTGCGATTATGGCAAAAATCATAATCACGATTATTTGGTCAATAATTGATATCACGATTATTTTGACGATTATTCATTGACCATTTATTGAACTTTAAAACAAATAATATTTTACCAATAAACAAGATCAATAAATGTGTTGGAGCGCACTTCCAAAACCATACTAAACATATATTAATATGATAAATAAAAATAAATTAGACCAAAATAAATTAAATCAAATATGTTGCAGTGCACTGTCACAACCTACTGAACACTCCTTAACATATAGCCAACATTTTGGTAAAACATATTCAACATATTCCACTCAGTTAAACGTTGAAGGCTGGCCAACCGTCATGGTCCAGAAGTAACAGGAAATAAATGTTGAACTACAATTTAAGACCAAATAAAAATGTTTAGGCCACCATGGCAAATGCTGGTAGGGCTGCTCATGTCATCTCTTAAAGATGCTTTGCTAGAAACACCAGCCTGTTTACATGGTCTGGTTTCAGAGATGAGCGCAGGCAGGTGACGATATTGCCACCTGTACTGAAGACCCTCTCTGAAGAGAAACTTGTGGCAGTGCTGCCACATGACACAGGAAAAAAAGAAAAGACTCTGAAGAACCCTTTCTTTGCCATTATATAAAAATAGTGTTGCTACAAAAGTATAAATTAGGCTTACTAATAAGACAACTCAGATCTGAAGCTACACAGTAATCTGTTGCAGCAACAGTGCAATAAAAAAGACAACATTAATAGAATCAAACCCATTTTTTGTTGCATTTTATTAGAGTATAAAAAGAAATGCCTTTAAAATAGGATGCAAGCAACACTAGTTTCTGAACTGATAGACTATAATCAATTTAAACAGAACAGATCTTAATGTTTGCATTCTTATACCATTTTGTACAATAATTATCATGAATCAATTCAAACAAACTAAAACTTACAGCAGATTAATAACGGTATCTAAATTTAGTTTTTATTATATCAAAAACCTGTTGAAATGCTGCTGTTATTTTTATTGTCCCACAAAAGCGCGTCGCAGCCTCCAGGAAAGCTTCTTTCATAACTTCGCCGTCTTCGAAAGACTTCATGTGTTTCGCAAGAACGTGACTGACACGATAAGATGCTATGGTAGCAGCCTTGCTCTTGTTGTTGGGCCTGGTGAAAATGGACTGCTGTGCATTTAGCTGTCCTTTCAGGCCCCTCCCCTTTTGGGAGCGTAGGGCAGAATTAGGAGGGAATTCCGTCTCGTAGCCTTTGTGCACTGTTTTGAAATGCCGCTCCTAAATTACCCTTCTTCGATAAAGCCACGCTCGCATTGCAGATGAGACAGATGGACTTTGAATTGGAATAGATACAAAAATAATGATCCTCCCACTTGGAGTGAAAATTATATATTTTGGGCTTTTTTGCTTCTGCCATAATTGCGGTCTTGTGTGTGTGCGGACTGTCACTCCTGTTGACCATCCATGCTGTTGACACGGACAACGTCAGCGAACTAGTGCACTGCTCACCAGCCACGCCCGGACACATGAGGCCGGCCAATCACAAAGCTTTGATGCGTTCAAGTGCATTATTCTGGCACGGGAACATTATGTTACAGGACATTAACGATACAACAGAATATTGTTGTTCTATTTTTAGACACATCTCGCGATCGACTGGGAATCTCCCCGCGACCCTTCTTTTTAACTAGTTGCTGCTCTTGTTCTGACATCTTCGCTTGCGCTGAACACTCACAACACATGTCACTCCCACGTGGCCGAGTGGGCTTTTAGGGAGGGGCGAAAGCGCACCCAGCAAAATAATCGTATTTTGTCAATTATGCTGTTTTCCTAATCGTCGCAAACCATAATCGTAATCGCGATTAAAATACGATTAATTGCACAGCCCTAGTTTTCACTCTCACTTAAGTTCCTCTCCCTTTGCCATCAATCCAAAATCAGCTGAGCTGCAACATTATACAGACAGGTAATAATCAACATAATCACAAGGACACAATATGGCTCTGCTAAAAACACTCACTCTTACACGCACCAAAGTTATATTTATCTAATATTTAACTCCCTCCACCCCCGCATACAATCCCGTTTAGAAGCCCCTCTTCTCTAATTCAACAACGTTGGACGAAATGACATTAAGAATTTACAATTAAAAGGCTGTTCAACGTGTGTTGCTAACTTGCTTCGGTATCCTAGCTTGATCTGTTATCTGTAAACGTTCCCTAAATCTACTCATTTAGGTATAATCCACTGACATCCTTTAATACACATGTTAATTTGAATCAGATGTACTGATAATATCCGCAATATAAATCTTTAAACTTCTTCTTACCTTTAAAAGTCCGTCACGAACGGTCTATTATGCTGCAATTCTACAGCTCTGCTAGCCTTGGCGCTAACTTCCGGGGAACGATTGAGAGGCTCCACGATCCGCCATTGCTGTAAAAAAGTGGTCCATTGGAGTGAACGGAGATGACATAACTCTCAGTCTATATGGCGCTGGGTCAACCCAGGTGTTAGTATCGCAAAGCATGATTTTGGATTATTTCAGAAAATAATCTCCATTACACAATGAGATTTGTAATAAATCCATCCATCCATCTTCTCCCGCTTATCCGTGGTCGGGTCGCGGGGGTAGCAGTTCCAGCAGTTCCAGCAGAGAGCCCCAAACTTTCTTTTCCCTGGCGACATCAACCAGCTCTGACTGGGGGATCCCAAGGCGCTCCCAGGCCAGCGAAGAGATATAATCCCTCCACCTGGTCCTAGGTCTACCCCTTGGTCTCTTCCCAGCTGGACGTGCCTGGAACACCTCCCTAGGGAGGCGCCCAGGTGGCATCCTAACTAGGTGCCCAAACCACCTCAACTGGCTCCTTTCGACGCGAAGGAGGAGCGGCTCAACTCCGAGTCCCTCCCTGATGACCGAACTTCTCACCTTATCCCTAAGGGAGACACCAGCCACCCTGCGGAGAAAACCCATCTCGGCCGCTTGTAATAAATAATCATCCATAATGTGGATTTGTTCATTAAATGGTTAAACTCCAATACCTTCATGTGATGCATCCTTTGAAGCCAGGAAAGAGCTTTATGCAATATTACAATATCCAAAATGTACGACTATGTAGTCTCATATCCAGTGCTTGAATTGGAATGAAAAAGGTGCCAGTACTCTAAAATCAGCAACTTTTTCAAGTCAATTTTATATATACAGCCCACAAACAAGAATTTGGCTACTATAATGCTGGTGGGTTTGTCTCTTTACTACTGTATATTTTAGAAAGGTTCACTGTACTTAACATTTTTTATGATAGGCAGCGGATATGGCTAAAGCTCAGTAAGGTCAATATTAACTGAAAATATAGCAATCAAAGTCTAGATCTTCTGCTGAAGACACATGAAGCAGAGACCTTTCAGGTGAGAGCCCCTCTGGTGGTGTTCAACATTAATGACAAGGAAACAAAGCTCTGGTCAGAAGCATTTTTTATAAAAAGCTTTAACAAAATTAAGTATTTCTGTACATTTTGAATGCAATCTAACTTTCCAACTCAGAAAACGAAAAACGAAAAAGTGCCAAAAGTCTTCTCACATGGCTGAGCTGCTTTGCAATATACTTCACCACTGAAGAATACAAATATGTATAAAGTAAACTATGATGCAATCTAACTTTCCAACTCAGAAAAATGATAAAGAGCATGAACAAAGAACATGTAAAAACAAATGCAAAATGTGCACAATCTAAAATGAGAAACTGTAACTGCAAGTAACAAAGTCTGAGCCATGGTAAAGAGTTACATTGAACACCAAGCTGATCAGATAACTCCCTGGTTGGTCTGAAGTCCTTCTATCTCCAGGATCTGTACAAATCGGCACATTATGCCAAAAGTCTTCTCACTGGGTGAGCTGCTTTGCAATATACTTCACATTGTTAGAAAAGGCTCCAGAAGGCCTTGGGGACATCAGTATCAGGGGCTGGAGCTGGACAGGCTCTTTCATCAGCACTTCTCCTTCCCTTTGCCAGCCAGGACCTCACATACTGTTCCGGATTGAACTGTCCTAGTGATGGTCCATTACATTTAATGAAAACCAGGCTGGACAGTCGGCTGACAGAGAGAGCATTCCTTTTTGCAGTAAGGATATGGTTCATGCAGCTGAATGCCCGCTCACACTCACTAGTGGAGACAGCGATGGTTCGGACTGCTTTCAGTAGAGGCTCCATGGCAGCAGGTGTACGGGATGCCCTGGTTTCCTTGTATTCGCGAAAGCCCTGAACAGTCTCTCTTCTGTCCACTTTCAGCACTTCGCACAAACGTAGCACCTCTACGTCCCCATACTGTACGTCTAACTCCTCTTCAGGCCAACTTCCAGGATGGATAACTTTCATGTCCTGGATTAGCTGATTGTCCCGGGCCTCCCGGCCATGTAATGGGATTTCTCTTGTGCTGACATGAGAGGAGGTTGTGGAAGTCATTCTGTGTCTCAGATTCTCTACCATACTGCGGAAAAAACTGACCTGCATGAATCTGTACAAGCCTGCCATTCTCACGCAGGGCAACACCCTTGAAGGACTTCTCAGCTAGAGCTGTATGAACTGTAGTCATGTGTGGGCCAGGCATGGTGACCATGGATTCAAAAACTCGTATTTCTCGAGTTAAGAGCCTATCTGCTGTAGGCAGTGTCATCTCTCTTTTTTGGAGTTGCCGAGAGAGGTCGCTGAGCTCTGTGAGCGCATCGTACATCAGTCCCAGATTGCTGACAAACGTTGCAGATGTGAGCACATCATCCAGGCCCTTGTACTTTGCTCTGTCCTCTGGAATCCCTGCTCGTGTCGTTTGCAGCATTTGTGAAGTGATCATGAAGCACTCGGTAGTTTTCCCAGACTGCTCTGACGCTCCTTTCACTTGAAGCCACCCAGCGGATGGACAAAACACGCCCTATCACCAGGAGACGCTGTCCGACTGCTTGCGCACACTGCGCTAACTGCCTCTGATTTTTGGGGGAGGCATGGAACAAGGAATAGAGTTTGTCAAAAAAGATCTGGAAATGATTGAGCCCTGAGACCCTCCTTGACCACATCCCCAACTGCCAGCTCTAGACGATGATTGGAGGCAGTGCCACACAAACAGGCTTGGGAATTTACTACACAACTGGGTAGCAACGCCTGTTCTCTTCCCTAGCATGACTGAAGCCCCATCACATGCAAAAGAAACGAAACACTGACCTAAAAAGTCCTCGTTAAAATCTCTTCCAAGACACTCCATTAACGCCTTTGTGATGTCATCAGCCGTTGTTCCATCCAACTCGATCAGCTCCCAAAAAAACGTTTCGGGCTCAGCATCAGCTAATGCTGAGCGTAGACACACAACAAGCACCGTTTTACCACTAATAGTGGTAGATTCATCGACCAAAACACAGAGTTTTTCTTTGGTTTTCTGTAATGTCTTTTGCCATTTTTTTCTTCAGCTCATGAGCTATGTGGTCGATGATTTCGCCACAGGTTTTATTGGAGTGCAAACCCTGCCCACGTTCAGCCCATTCAGTTTCTGTACATTCAAATCAATTGGCATGTCTGTGAATGGCCGGCTATGTTTGCCAATTTTATATGCCGTTCGAAAAACTCTGATAGTGGTGTCTAATTCAGATTTATGCATAGACTGCACTTGATGTTGAATAGTTTCACATGAAGCAGATGTAAGGATGTCAGCAGCTTTTACATGGGCTTGTGATTCTTTATGTTCTTTGATTTTTTTTATCAGGCTAGCTTGTTGTTTGCCCTTGTCAAAACCGAAATGAGACACTGCACACTCACCCCATTCAGTTGACAGTTTCAGTCCTTGTCCAGTGTGTATTCCCAAAGATTTGACATCTCTGCATATCCGACATCCTAGCTTCTTATCTTTAAGAAGGAGCCATGCATTGGTCTTGCAAACATATTGCACCTGGTCCGTTGTCCAGCAGTCAGGTGCATCGCTTTGCCCGGTGTTGGTGGTGGCAGTTGCGCCAGCAGCAGCTAACTTTAGAGGCTCTGGAGGAGGCGGCGGAGCTAGTGCTAATGCTAATGCACTAGAACTTGGAGCAGGAGGATCAACCAAAGAAAGCTCCCCATCAGACACAATTTCCAACACAGGCACAGCATTCTCTGTATTTGAAGTTTCTTCCGGCGACAACCGCTGTCTTTTTGCACTTTTATTAATCCACGCTAACATTTTAGAAATGCTAATTTGTGACGTGACTTGCTTTCCTTCTCTCGGGGGCGTGCCTGCTCTGTTCTATCACTCTACATAGCCACCCACTGGGTGGGAGTTGCACTGCATACACACAACACACGTGCATCTAGGTATGTAAATTGTAAAGCATTAAAACATGATTTTACTAACAGTTTTCAGTATGTTGTTACTTCGGCATTATTATTATTATTATTTTGAAACGTGTATTACTATTAAATCACGGTCAAATAGGTTAATTTTGACAGTCGTTTCCACCACAGTATTTACATGGAGAAGATAAGCCCCGCCCCCTCTCCAGCACGTTCTGTTTGAATGACAGGAGTAAACAGCTGACAGCCGCTGTGAAACTCCAGCGGTTAGAGCGATGAGAATGTCCGTTCGGCACCTCATGACGCATCTACTGAGTACCCGGGCGGCTGTATATATATATATGGATGTATAATAAGAACGGCGGGAGAGTGTTGAGTACTGGCACGGTGCATGAGTACCGGAGTACCGCCAGCATGCCGGTACTGAGCAAGAAGTGCCGGTACTCCATGGGTCAGAACCAGAAGTGCCGGTACTGCGTACCGGTGAGTACCGGCCCAATTCCAGCACTGCTCATATCATGATATCCAATAATATAGGGGAATCTTATGTTGTGCGATGTTTGCGCCGGAGCCGCTTCATCCAGAAACAGCACTCCGGTTAGAGAGTTCACACGGAGACAAGGAATACAGTCTTTGGACTTTAATTAGCTTGAATGCTTCTTACAACAGCTATAGCAGTATTGAATCATGAATGAATGTAGAATGATTGCATCATTTATTCTTCACTGACGCACACATGGTAAACAAACCGCTCGAGGATCCGCAGCTGCCCACTCCAGCTGTCCCCAAATGTGCCCGACGAAAAAACACAAACGATACAACGCAGACTAACGAAAAAAAGGGGAATTTACAACAGCCGCCCCCATAGTAGCATAGCTATTATGTAAAACAGAATAAATTCCCTAAGGTGTAGCGGAAGTCCCTGGATCAGCATCGTCGTCCGATAAAGCGGGTAGCTGCATAAGGCGTGCCACGGGTCGCAGGTACGTCCTGTCCCCGACTTGAACCTCAGCCGACCGGATGCATCCATCAGCACTGGCCTTCAGCTTGACGACCTTCCCCACTGGCCAGTGGGCACGTGGAAGCTGAGGATCAACTATCATCACGACCAGGGGCGTCGCCTGGGGTAGGCATCCGGGGCTTTAGCCCCGGATGTTTTTTCTTTAGCCCCGGACAAATTCTCCCTCAATAATATAATACATTAACCTACTTTACCTATAGGACGGACGGCAGAAATGTAATTTCCCATGTTCAGTGAATGCAACACAGAGGCAAGACGACGCCACCAGACCAATCAGAGAGTTGCATGGAAATAAACGTGTTTTATTGGCTGACAGGTACGTACCTCTTCTCTGTGACAATGTTTAAACTTTAAATTGTCAGCCCCGGACGTGGAGATTCTGAAGATGGACATTAGACATTTTTTTAATAAAAAAGACGGTAATTCTCAAGTGGTGGCTCACACAACAACCCCAGAGCCACCACCTGAGCCAGGTGAACAAGGTATGTACCTGTCAGTAAATGTACAAGTTATGCGAACATGTAAGCAAAGCATAAATTACAGCTACGTTGACGTTACTTTGAATCGCGCGGGTAAGCTAAACCGTTAGCAAGTAGCTATAGCTAGCCAGATATATTAAATAAACACTTTGTCATACAATATAAATGTTGTGTTTTTTAGCGTTACTTGGTGATTTCAAAGAAAGCTCTCTGGGAAATGTTGACTTACTGTCAGTGTTCGACATGAAGCTAGAAGCTACCTTTCAGTAGTACACAGTTGATCCTGATTCCTTACTCACAGTTGGTGATTACTTTCCTGCATTTCAATGGACAGCATATAAAAAGGACATGTGAGCTTCATTGCTTAAGAGATCCTCACATGCTATCTCTTTAAAAAAAGAAGTGTCCAGTCAACAACAAAATATCAGTGATAGTATAGTGATAGTATATTTTTCACAAGCGATGTGAAACATTAAACTTAAAAAAAACTCTGTGAGGGCCTAAGATATTCTACAAAATAATATTAAAAAAACATTTTAGTTATATTTTTCATTAGTTTTACCAAAATAACTTGATTTAATTGTATTTAAAATAACATTTCCAAAGAAATAAATCCTTCGAATCTGCCTATTCAGTTTCTGTTGGAATGTGAAGGGTTAAATGAAAGAAGCCCCTCTCTGCGAGTCTGTGAAGATAGGAGCTGTTGGACTTCCAGCTATGAATTCACAGAGGGCCCGCTATAGTAACTAAAACGAGAGAGTAATGTCAAATGACAGTACAATTGACCAATCATATCTTCCCTCTAAATGGGTGGGTGTTATTATCGCGGACTTTATGACAAGTTCCGCCCGCTGTGCAACTTTTCTTGTTTCCATAGCAACAACAACTTCCTGTCAACAGCGTTAACTCGCCTTCAAAATAAAAGCATGCCAAAGTACACTTAAGACATACAACTGCAACGAAAGTAACAAACACAATGCAATATCCTTTTCAATTTCAAAGAACACAAATAGGGTTATTTACAGGTGTTGTTTTGTGTGGTCGAGGGTCGCTTTCATTGATGCGTTTTGCACCCCGGGCCGTTGTTTTGATATTCCGCTGAAGTATACTCTGCTGTGACATAATAACTTGAGGGAAGGGGTGGGGGTCAGAGGGCCTAGGTATAAAAGTCACGGCTCGCCACTGCAAATAGCCAATCACACAAAAAACATATTGCTGTGACTGTGAGCATTAAATAATTAACATTAAACTAAACAAATGTGACCCACACAGTGTGTGATCACAATTTTATGTTTATATTTAATATCATTTTAGAAACCTGTTTAACAATGGACAGCAGGGGGCAGTAGATGGCAGGTTAACACTGCCGTAAACGGGTTTGTTGTGATTAGCGCCTGCCGTAAACGGACTGATGTGGAGACGGTGCTGCCGTTGGCTTGCCATTCTGGCAAGACCCGCCAAACGAGCAGCTAATAATTTGGTTGTTCATCATTTCTCCTGTTTTGCAGGTCAGTTTTGTGTACATATTGTCACAAGTGTTATAAGAATCCACGGTAGTGTTGTGTCACGATGTCCTAGTGTTTGAAGTGGTGTTTGGACGTTATTTATTGTCTTCAATGCTGCGTAGGAGACTGCCTCGTGGTTGCTGTGTGCGTGTGTGTGTAATGGCGGTCGCTATTTTAATGTAGCATAACTGAGCTTTGATCAAAGTGAATGCAAGTAAATGTAATTGTTTACAGCTCCTATACATTTTGTACTTACATATTTTCCAGGTTTATATCCTAAGTATTTTGTGTGTGTGTTGTGTCAAATGGTTAAGGGCATTAACAATTGTGTGTGTGTTGTGTCAAATGGTTAAGGGCATTAACAATTGTGTGTGCCAAATTAATAATAAATTCTGGCAAGACCCGCCAAACGAGCAGCTAAGAATTTGGTTGTTCATCATTTCTCCTGTTTTGCAGGAATACTATCTGTCATCGCGCCCTGCATAGCGGGGCTTGTTACACAAACACAACAGTACGTTATTGTCCTTAGAAAATAAAAACATACATTTTGTCCACCGACATAATACAGGCACCTTACCCTCAAGAGATCCTCACGTGCTATGAGAATCTCCCACAATCCATTGCTGTAACAAAGCTAATGCAGGCATACGTTTGTGACACTAGATGGCGCAATTGTGTATGTGCGTTTGGGGAGTCTTGCAGTAGAACATTTGACTGTAGCGCCGCCACTGTGGGCTAAGCCCCGAATGTTTCCAGGTCCAGGTGACGCCCCTGATCACGACAGTACCTTGAAGAAGACCATCAGTGTGCTGCCGCCACTTCTGGCGGACTTGAAGGGATGGCAAGTAGCTTCTGATGAACTGCACCCAGAAGTGGTCAACCATCATTTGACAATGACGCCACCGCCTCTTGCTGACGGTGTCTGTAGCGTATGATACTTGTTGAAGGGAGGCATCCCGCCGCCCCATCAGCAACATGCTTGGCGTCACAGGATCTGGATCTGCGAGGTCCGATGACATATAGCCTAAGGGTTTGGCATTTAAGATACCTTCCACCTCAACTAACAAGGTAAGGAGGACTTTTCCCTGGAGAGACTGAGCCGATCACCACTTGTAGAGCCTTCTTGACTGATTGTATCTCGCGCTCCCACGCACCACCAAAGTGGGGAGATGCTGGAGGGTTAAAGCGAAACTTGATCTGTTTCTTGGCAAGTTCCTCTTGCAGTTGGGGCATCATTCCAGCAAACGCCTCCTCAAGCTCCCTAGCTGCTCCCCGGAAGTTTGTCCCCTGATCTGAGAGAATCTCGAAGGGGGTGCCGCGCCGAGCGATGAATCGCCTCAAGGCCAAGAGGAAAGCATCTGCATCAATGCTATTAAGCAGATCTAGGTGGACACAGCGAGTGGTGAGACATTTAAAGATGACTCCCCACCGTTTTTCACTGCGCCGCCCTACCTTGACGGTATACGGCCCAAAACAGTCGACCCCAGTAGAGAAGAATGGAGGCTTGAGGAGCCGCAGACGGGCAGAAGGCAAGTCGGCCATCATCGGTATCACTGGCTTCCCTTTCCACTTCCTGCATCCAGTGCAAGTCCTCTGATGATGCTTGACGGCCTGTCTTCCACGCAGGACCCAGTACTAGCGCCTAGTCTCAGCAAAGACCCTGTCGGGCCCTGGATGGAGCAAGCGCTCGTCCATGTCCTTAATGAGGAGTTTTGTGACTACATGACTGGGATCGAGAACAATGGGGTGAATTTCCATATCACAGGAAGTCTCCAGGTGGCGAAATCTTCCACCGACGAGGATCAGACCCATTGCAGGATCAATCTCCAGTGAAAGCATACTGAGCTTACTGCCAGGTTTTTACTGGTTTTCCAGCCTTAAAACACTCAATCTCCTCTTGGAAGCATTCTGCTTGGCTGCGCTGCAACAGGAGGCTTTCAGCGTCACGCAGGTCAGACCGAGGCAAGGAAAGGTCAGTTGCTGCACCATGAAGTAACTGCTTGGTGGCCTCGACCAAGTCTGTCCATGTGTCAAACTGTGTGACATCTGGTGTTGGAGGTAATGAACTGGTTCGCGTTAGGCCGCAGAAGGTAGCTCGTTTGTGCTCGTCAGTATCTTCGGGCTCTGTGGGGGCAGGAAGCGACGGCCATTGGTCAGACAGGCCACGTAGGAATATTGGACCTTGAATCCACCGATTTGGTGCCGCCAGCTCAGCTACTGTCTTGCCACGGGTGAGGTCATCGGCTGGATTATTGGCTGTGTCAACATACCGCCAGGTGTGCTCGGCTGTCAATTCCTGGATCTCAGATACCCTGGTTCCCACGAAGACTTTGAACCTACATGACTCTGACGTCAGCCAAGTCAGGACTGTGGTGGAATCAGTCCAAAGATAGGTCTGGGTGATGTTTAAGGTGAGCTCTCGATGGAGGAGAGAGGATAGCTGAGCTCCTATCAACTCTGCACAGAGTTCCAACCTTGGCATCGACTGCTGGCGCTTCGGGGCTACCCTAGACCTTGCCATGACAAATGACACATGGACTTTGTCACCAACCTTCGTTGCGAGGTAAGCTACAGAACCATATGCCTGTTCGGAGGCGTCACAGAAGACGTGCAGAGTGTAGTCGGTGGCTTCAGTTGCAGCCTCCAGTGGCGTGTAGGTTCGTGGCAGGGTGATGTCCGCCAGCCTGGGGAGTTCCCTCTCCCAGCTGGACCAAGCCTGAACAATATCAAGAGGAAGGTTTGGGTCGTCCCAGCTCCTCTTCTTCACCCACAACTTCTGAACAAGCACTTTGGCCCTCGTAGTGTAAGCAATAATGGCTCCGAGAGGGTCATATTGCCGGGCAAGCACCTTATATATGTGGTGCATAGTGGGAGTCGCACTCTCCATTGGCCTTGACCGGTAACCAAGTCAATCAGTCGGACAGTGCCACATCAAGCCCAGAGCTGGCTCTTGAGGGTCAGCGCTCTTCTCTGCTAGCCATAGCTCTGTACTCTCTGACCTGGCAGTGGATGGTAGATGGGAGACGACAGCAGTGATATTGCTTGCCCACTGCCGTATCTCAAAACCCCCTAAGGCTAGACATTGATGCATCTTGTCCACAAGGAGCTTGGCAGACTCAGGTGTTGAAAGGCTCTGAAGACAATTGTCCACGTAGAACGACTGCTCCACTGACTGCAGTACGTCCTCATTTCCCTTTGCATGGTCTTTGACATGCTTTTGCAGCGCAAACGTTGCGCAGCAGGGGCTGCTTGTTGTGCCGAATGGCAAAACCTGCCATTGGTACACGTCAGGTTTCTCCTCCCTTTGCAGGTTTCTCCAGACAAACCTCAGCAGTGGCCGGTCCTCAGGCAGGAGACGAACCTGATGGAACATTGCTCGTATGTCCCCACTGATGGCGACAGCATACTGCCGGAACCGCAGGAGTACGCAGAGAAGGGATGGTCCAAGTGTTGGACCAGGAAGGAGTTGCTCATTAAGTGAGAGACCACGGTAAGTAAAGGAACAGTCGAAGACGATCCTTGCCATTGTGATGGACGAGGTGATGGGGAATGAACCAGGATTCATGGGAGTCATCCACTTCTTCTGTAGAAAGTTTAGTCACACACCCTCCATCGATGAGCTTTTGGATCTCTGCTTTGTGAACTTTGGCCTTAGCTGGATGTTTAATGAGTCTGTGCTCGGTGCTGCGAAGCATTGGCATAATTGCTTCAGGAGTGGCCATTAAGGGTGGAGCGTCCTTGACGCGGGGAAGAGGTGTCGCCCACCTTCACCCTCTCAGTGCGGGTTTCCAGGATACTCACGGCTTCCTGGTCCAATCGGGACCATACTACTAGCCTTTCACTCTTGAACGGGAGTACATCAAGCTGCCAGAGACGTTCAACATGTTGGTAGAGGTCATCTGCTGCTGGCTTGACAGATGTGAAGTAGCATGAAGTCATCTGAGATGTTAGCCCATCTGGACCCTGGAGTGCCCAGCCGAGTGCTGTATTTATGGCTGTGGGTCCACCTTTGGGTCTGACCCTGACTGGCTCCGTTGCTGTGATCAAGTGGGTGCAATCCGAGCCAATTAGCAGTAACGGCTGAACTTTACTAAAGTTCTTCAGTGGAAGCCCCTTCAGGTGGCGATAACGCTTCTGGAGTGCGGTCACAGGGTAGGACTGCTCTGATAAGGCTATCTGACCCGCTGTAAAGGCACTCGTAATGAGATGCTGCTTAAGAGGCTGTGTCAGAGAGGCCACATGGAAGTCAACAGACTCACCAGTGAGGCTGGCCACATCTTGGCGGATGGTCTGCAGAAAGAGCGACTCAGCTTCTCCCTTGAGTCCCAGGTGTTGAACTGCAGCTGGCAGTATCATCGTTCGTTCAGCCCCATTGTCCAGGATCGCGTAGGTGTCAAGGGACTTGTGCCCATGGCTGATGATGACTGGCACCACCTTGAGGTAGACCTTCCCTCCTTGCTTGGAGTTGGAGAGCACAGCACGATTCTTTGGCGTGATGAGGTAGACGCGTGGACTTGGCTTAGTAACACAATGAAGAACTCTGAGGTGTATTTCCTGGCACTCACTGCATGCTTTCTTTAAGTTACAAGCTTCTTGCCGGTGGTTGGTGCGACCGCAGTTACAACAACGTTTGCCGTCTACTATCCATTTTTCAACGTTCTCCTGAGAGCACTGGATGATGTTTGAACACTGTGACAGGTAATGCTCATCACTCTTACAGAAGAGACACATCCTCTTGAATTTCTGCTGCTTAGCCTCTGGCCGAGTCGTCTCTGAAGGATGACGGTTTTCAGCTTCAGACTTGTCAGAGCCATGGTAAACTGAGACCTGATGGTTGTGAGGCCTTGTTGCAGGAAATTGATTGTCTCTTTTAGGGGGATGTATACCTTCACTCCGATGGCGCTGTGCCATCCTTTCAGATAGTCGTTGAGCTTCAGCCTTCCCCCTTAGCCAGTTGGAGAGGTCGCGGAGGTTGTACGGGTTTATGCTGTTTGTGTTAAGGCGACCTTGAACCTGTAGATGCTCCACAAAGCCGTCCCTTGAATGGTTAAGGAGCTTGCTAAGGAGCCGATCGACATGGCCAGTCGACATCACTTCCATCCCGTTGGGTCCCTCCAGCGACGTCAGCATACCTACTAATAGGTCAACGCTTAGCGCGAAGCTCTGGAATGCTTTGGTATCTCCAGCTTTGAGGTCAGGAGAGTTCAGTATAGTTGCGATCTCGCTTTGTACGAGCTGGTGTGGCTGTCCATATTGCCGCTGTAAGGCCTGCATGGCGGCCGTGTGAGGCTGGGCGTAATGCCTGCAGGACTGGGCTATTAACTGGGCCTCATCCAGAACTAGTTGTTCCATGAGAACACGGTACTTGTAATGCTCAGACAGTTCAGTGTGGTCACTGAGTAAGTTGTCCAGCGCCATCTTTAGGTCAGTAAATTCTCTCTCGCTGTCACGCATCAATTTAGGCAGTTTAGGTACTGGGACTGGCTGTCTAGGAGGCAGGGGAGCACTTGACCCATACAGTGACTGCTGTGGTTGAACGGAATACTGGACTGGCAGGGCTGGTACAGGCTGCTGCATTAATGGACCAGGGGTGGAAGGCACTAGTTGATAGGCTGGCTGAGCCGATGGGCCAGGCTACAGTTGGTACGCCGATTTTAGATGACCCTGCTGGTACTGCGGCGGCTGGTACTGCGGCTGCTGGTACTGCGGCTGTTGGTACGCATACTGTGCCGGAAGGACAGGCAGAGACTGATACGCTGTCTGCTGGGGGACATCAGACTGTGTATAAGGTGAAGGTGCTACAGACCAGTTGTGTGGCACGTAGGAAGATTGCTGAGGCATAAACACTGGATGTTGGGCCACTGGCTGTTGTGTAGCTGGTAGCTGGTGAGCCGGGTACAGCGCTGGTGCGTACTGTGGTTGATATGGTGGTTGGACAGGTGCAGCCGGAACATATTGGTTTGCTGCGGATGTCGTCATCACTAGGCCACCAGGGTGGGTGGAGGGGGTCAGGAGGACAGGACTGAGCTGACCGCCCAGAGGCACAGCAGAGGACCAGGAAGGGATCTCGGGCGGACGGCCCGGGGGCAAGGGAGAGTTCAAAATCACCGGTGGATATCGATTTTATGGCTTTCCAGAATTGTCTAGGGTTGTTCAGGTTCTTTGTGGTAACTGACAGATAATACTTAGATTTAGCACTTTTGACAAGTGAAGTGAAGCTATTTCTTAGCTGCCTAAAACGCAGCCATTCTACCTCTGAGCCTGATTCCTAGCCTTTGCCCAGGACTTGTTTCTCTCATGTAGGAGAATAGATAATTCAGCAGAAAACCAAGGATTGTCTCGTCCCTTCACTCTAAATTTACGCAGGGGTGCATGTCTATCTATAATTTCCATAAAACCAAGATAAAAATAAAACCATGCAGTCTCAACATCATCACACAAATCGATTTTTCCCCAATCAAACCCAAACAGATCATGCACAAAACCCTGCTCCACAAAATGTTTTATGTCTCTCTTGATGATAATAAGAGGTTTAACCTTTTGGACCTTAGTGTCCTAATTGTGGCTACAACACAGTGGTCACTCAGATAATTCGCAAATACTCCCACAGCTGAGTATTTATAGGGAACATTAGTTAAAATGAGATCAATTAGGGAGGATTTATTTGGGGACTTAATATTAGGGCGAGTAGGACTGTCAGTGTCAACAATCTGAGTAACATTTAAAGAGATACAAAGGTTGTATGAAGAATGTCATTGCTATTTATATATATCCTTTATTTAACCAGGTTTCTACACTGTAGCTTTAAAACATGACATTAAAACCTTTTAATTGAATCTTGAACTACAGCAACATATGTTTCAAGTTTCAAGGCTTTATCATCACGTGCACAGCAGACAGTACAGTGTAGATATGGCAATGAAAAACTGAAGTCCCAGGCTCCTCCAACAGAGCAACATGAATATAGGACATAAAACAGATCAAATAGTGCAAGAGAATGTTTTGAGATGTGCACGTAGATACAAATAAAATAGAAATAGTGCAAGAAGAGTCTATATACACAATGTATACAAATGATATTATATAAATTACAGTTGTAATAAATTATAGCCTATAATATACATAATGGAATGTATGGGTTTTAGGAGGATACTTTAAGGGTTTGAGTTGCATCAAATTGCAGTTTAAATACATTATATAATAAACATATTGGTATTTATGGGTTTATATTGATAGGTTAAGTGTTTGTGTTGCATCAAATTGCCGAGTCATTGTGACCAATAGACTGAAATAAAGCTTAGTAAAAAAAAGAGAATCTAACACCACTGCAAAAAAAGGAAAAACGTCCATCTTGTGAACATTAGACGATCTATGTTTGTCTGACGACATCGCGTCGGTGGGCGGGGCGAAGCCAAGAGCTCGTTGCTGATTGGTCGGCGGGCCGGACTCACGTAACGTTAATGTAGCGGTATATAATCTGTGTGTGTGCAGCTCTGAGCGGCAGCAGCACGGTTTGGGTCGCACATGTTAAATGGAAGAAACCCAGTAAAGCGAGGGGAACAAAAACTACGTGAAATGAGAGAGTGAGCAGAAGAATAGACACAAAACTAGACCTCCTTCTTGAAAGACCTTCTGAGAGCTGGAGGAGGACACATCGTTATCTGTGAGTAACCTTCATCTTGAGCTGATATTAAGCTGCAGGAAGTGTGTTACTAAAGGGTCGCTGGTGTGTTATTAGCTTTGTTTATATGGAAAATGTGTGTTAATGGTGAGGGTTT
The DNA here is from genome assembly GCF_902827175.1 of Gymnodraco acuticeps. NCBI lineage: Eukaryota > Metazoa > Chordata > Actinopteri > Perciformes > Bathydraconidae > Gymnodraco > Gymnodraco acuticeps. The sequence continues at coordinate 116,797 of NW_022992237.1, read as the reverse complement.
CCTGTGTCCTCAGCTCACTCTGACACGATGTGAGTCATTCAGTTCAGAGCAGGGTGGGCGGGAGGTCTCTGCACACTCAGGCTGTATATCTATCAACTTCACTCATAATGCCCCTCTGTCGGTTAGTCGACTAAATGGTTCATTGCTCTCGGCCCACTTGGATTTATTTGGTTATAAATCCGTTTTTCTTACGGTTTTTTTCATGCAAAATAACTGATTTTTAATTTTTTTTATATAAAGTGGTGCTTTAGGCATTATCCAGATTCAGACTAGTTTATTATCCATCACATTTATATATAATTATTATTTGTCATGTCTTGTATTAATTCAAAATCAAATTAGTGTTATTTGACTTGGATCATAAGTCTGTTTTTTGACGCTTTTTTTCATGTAAAATGACTGATTTAAAACAAAATTATGATTTAAAGTGGTGCCTTTTTGCATAATTCAGAATAGAGTCATACAATTATTATTTTGTATGTCTTATATTTATTTATTTAATATTTTATTCCAAATCAAATGAGTTTTATTTGACTTGGATTTATCTGGTTATTAGTCCGTTTAAAAAAATAAAATACAATTGTAATTATGTAATTATTCGAGTTAATAGTTTCTACAAAGTAAAATATCATATAAAAAGAAAAGTTACAAATCCTCATGAATGCTTTGTATTACAATGTATGTACAATTTAAAGAATTAATTGACTTCAAGATACTATGATTTAAAGTGGGGCTTTTCATGTCTTGTAATTAATGAAGTGTGTGTGTGTGTGTGTGTGTGTGTGTGTGTGTGTGTGTGTGTGTGTGTGTGTGTGTGTGTGTGTGTGTGTGTGTGTGTGTGTGTGTGTGTGTGTGTGTGTGTGTGTGTGTGTGTGTGGTGTGTGTGTGTGTGTGTGTGTGTGTGTGTGTGTGTGTGTGTGTGTGTGTGTGTGTGTGTGTGTGTGTGTGTGTGTGTGTGTGTGTGTGTGTGTGTGTGTGTGTGTGTGTGTGTGTGTGTGTGTGTGTGTGTGTGTGTGTGTGTGTACCAATGACAGTCCTACCTTATACAGTGGGGTGACATTAATATCACTGTGTAGAAATACTTTGAAAAATTGCTCCACTAAATATAAAAAAAACACCATCAAAGAAGCCCTTTTTTGCATAATCTACTTCTCAGTAGTTAAGTAGGATTTTGAATGTACTTTATCCTGTACATTTGTATCATGTGGTATTACTACTGTATTAGTGAACTATGACTCCAGTACAATCAATCACCAGTGGGGCGATAAATACTCTGAAGCCAAAGTCTTGTATTTCAAATCTTAAAGGTGGGGTAGGTAAGTTTGAGAAACCAGCTGGAGTGCGCTAGAATCTGAAAATACACAACCGGAACAAATCTGCCACTTCCTCACAGAGCCCCTCCTCCAACACACACGAACACGCACATGACCAATGAGGGCACGAGATAAGTTTGTGCACAGATGGAAGGCTGACAGGCAGGTAGGCCATCCAGTTACTTTAGCCGGCTCAGATGATTGGTCGTGCTTTTTACAGCACTACGGCTTCCACTGATGATATTTTGTAATGGATCTATTGTTTCTCAAACGTACCTACCCCACCTTTAAGTTAAAAAGCAGAACAAATCAGAGAAGCCATTTCTTGCATAACAAGTAGCTTTTAATACCTAAAGTACAAGTAGGATTAATGCAGTACTTTTACTTGTAATGGAGTATTTTTATAGAGTGCATTAATAATAATAATATATTTAATTTGTTAGCGCTTTTACAGGTGCTCAAAGACGCTTTACAAATATAGTGAAGAGAAAAGAAAAGGAAGGAACAACAAATAAATATATAGTTAAAGTCAAATAATACAAAAATAATCACACATTAAAAGCCAGATTGAAGAGGTGAGTTTTTGTAAGTTTTTTGAAGGTGGGGGGGTCAGTGCAGTCTCTGATGGGTTGTGGGAGTGAGTTCCAGAGGGAGGGGGCAGCGACGGAGAAGGCTCTGTCCCCCCAGGTCCGGTGATTGGTGCGGGTGGGGATGGATAGGAGGTTGGCTTCTGATGAGCGTCTGAATACCATTGTTGGACAGTGGGTGATCAAAGTGACGAACACAATAATAATAATAATTATAACTCCGTAATATAACGCTTATTATTAACAGCAAATATAAAATCAAACACTGGGAAATGTCATGGGTCGTGCTCCGCTCTGACTAGAAGGCCAGGGGGAAGAAGTGTTGATTTAACCCCCAGGTCTGGGCCGACCTCACGTGGAGGGGCAGAGTGTTCCAGAGCCTGGGGCCAGCCGCTGCGATGGCTCGGTGCCCTCGGGGTTTGAGCCTGGTCTTGGGCGCTACCAGCAGCAGCTGGTCAGCAGACCTTAAAGCTCTGCCTGGGGTGTAGCGCTGGAGGAGTTCAGCTATATAGGTTATGCATAGTTACTTTAGATCAGGGGTGGGGAACCTTTTTCCTCTCAAGGGCCATTTCAATTTTTTCAACATCCTCCGAGGGCCGTACAAATTATTGACCTCTGCTTAAAAAAACTAAAATCACAGCCCATTCATTTCACCTTTCTTTCATGCTGTGCAAAGAAAAATCAACCTCTGAATCCAGATATCTGGCCATGACACGCGTACGCATGCACGTGCACGGTTGTGGCATGACCTCCAAAACAGAAAGATATGGACACAAGATGTGTGCAAATGTATTTTGTTTCCTATCCATGTGAACATGATTTAAGTGGGGGGGACCTAACCTCCTCTAGGGGGGTCCGGGGGGGGGATAATCCCCCGGGAAGATTTATTTTTAAATGTTGAAGTTAAAAGCATCAATCTGGTGCACTTTGAGAGCAACATGAGGTGACCTATGGATACATCTCTCAACACCCATATGGAACAGAACTGTAAACAGATTTTCTTTTTCTTTATGGATATTTTACAAATCACTCTCCTTTCAAACTGTAACAACTTTTTTTTACTGTCATATAGTATTTTATACCTGTTTACTTTATTCTCTTATTTTTTTATAACTATAATGATCATATAAAGATGTGCCTTTACCTCACTGGTTGGAGAAAAAGCTTCTTATATTCGTTAGCATAGCTAGCTAACCAGATGCTAATAACAACAAAGTTATTGACTGTCTGTATGATCAGTGTGACAGATGAACAGATCGTCACTGGGCTTTCAACTAAAGACACAGCCACGCAAAAACTGCAGCATGTGTACGGCTCCTTATGGGTACTGCCATTTTTGGAAGTGCCGGAGCGGAGCTGCGTTCTGGTGCTCTCCGTCAGAACTACACCCCTGTCAGACGAGACATATACCACGTTAGGCTTGTGTTGTGTTCAAGGACCCTGACCTTGGCCAGGAAAAACAGGCACTCACTTGTTTAATTATTTTACGGTCTAGATTTCCTTGCCTTGCCTTGTGTGTGTGTGTGTGTGTGTGTGTGTGTGTGTGTGTGTGTGTGTGTGTGTGTGTGTGTGTGTGTGTGTGTGTGTGTGTGTGTGTGTGTGTGTGTGTGTGTGTGTGTGTGTGTGTGTGTGTGTGTGTGTGTGTGTGTGTGTGTGTGTGTGTGGTGTGTGTGTGTGTGTGTGTGTGTGTGTGTGTGTGTGTGTGTGTGTGTGTGTGTGTGTGTGTGTGTGTGTGTGTGTGTGTGTGTGTGTGTGGTGTGTGTGTGTGTGTGTGTGTGTGTGTGTGTGTGTGTGTGTGTGTGTGTGTGTGTGTGTGTGTGTGTGTGTGTGTGTGTGTGTGTGTGTGGTTAAACTGAGTCACAGAACCAATAACGGTGAAACAAAAAGTGACTTTCAAACCAGTGCTTCTTCATTACAACAAAGCGCACCATGAGCCATGTCAGTACTAACTCATAGATCATAATAAACAGAAGGTTGGCAGCCACTACTCTGTCAGTCGGTCTGTATTACCGCGCAGCAGTTATTATCTTCATAGCTGCACTTGTTACATTACATTGCATTTAGCTGACGCTTTTATCCAAAGCGACTTACAATAAGTACATTCGACCAGAGACACAACCTTGAAGAAAACAGAATCATAAAGTACATCAGGTTTCATAGAGCCAAACATTTCAAGTGCTACTCAACTGGCTTTAGATAAGCCAGTCCTTTATTAGTGTAAAAGTGCTTCGTTAATAGTTCTATCGCTCGAAGTGGAGTCGAAAGAGATGAGTTTTCAGTCTGGAAGATGTGCAAGCTATCTGCCGTCCTGATGTCAATGGGGAGCTCATTCCACCATCTTGGAGCCAGGATAGCAAACCCACGTGTTTTTGCTGATGGGAACTTGGGTCCCCCTCGCAGTGCGGGTGCAGCGAGCTGTTTGGCTGATGCAGAGCGTAGTGCACGTGCTGGGGTGTACGGTTTAACCATGTCCTGGATGTAGGAAGGGCCAGATCCATTCGCAGCATGGTAAGCAAGTACCAGTGTCTTGAAGTGGATTCTAGCAGTTACTGGAAGCCAGTGAAGGGAGCGGAGGAGCGGAGTGGTGTGGGAGAATTTAGGAAGGTTGAAGACCAGACGAGCCGCTGCATTCTGGATGAGCTGCAGAGGTCGGATGGCACATGCAGGTAGACCAGCCAGGAGGGAGTTGCAGTAGTCTAGGCGTGAGATGACGAGAGCCTGGACCAGAACCTGCGTCGCTTTCTGTGTCAGCTGGGGACTTGTGCGGGCGTTTTCTCGTTAGTGCGGAAATCTTTAAAGTGTCACTCGAGGTGCCGATGGCAGACGAGAGACTCGCCTCAGGCTGACTTCAGAGACATGCAGCCTTTCTGAAGTGATAGAGACTGAAGCTCAGGGAGTGTCGCCTTAAAAATAACATATGACTCGGATAAAGCAGCTGGATCAGAGCTGGCCATATCTGCAGCAGAGGAACATGAGTCCTGTTGGTGACACATTTAAACCAAAGGATCCTCTTGTTATTTAAAGTTAATTTTGTGGTTTTGTTAGGACCTTTTTAAAAGTGCACCAAAGTAAGCTCACTTTCTTTATTTCTTTATTCTAAACGCCTTGTTTGTGCCATCCCACAAAAAACATACACAAATACATGTTTACTGATCTTTGTATATAGGTTATTTTTCCATGTCAGAAAACGCTATTTCCCGCCTCTCAGAAATGGAGATAATGATATGATATTTGATATTCAAAATAAAGTCAATATTCGTGAGATTTGGGGAACCAAAACAATACATTTTAAGACATTAGTCTGGATTTTAACAAACTGGAATGGACATTTTTCACTTTTTCCTAACGTATTATAGCCCAAGTAATAAAATGAGAAAACAAATGGCAAGATTATTTAAAATGTGAATCTTAAATTGTAGCCCTAGAAAACAGTATAATTTCACCTCTGCTCTGATTGGTTAGCTCTGTTGTGATTGGTCAACCGCTTAAAGATGTCCCGCCCCTTAGCCTATCATGTAAAACAGTACCTTACTTTAATATATTTTAGCAAAAACAAAGATAGATAGATTTTTAATGTGCAAGTCTTTGGTAAACTGAAAAAGATCCAATTGAATGTTTTTTTTATGGTAGAACATTTACATGTTTTTGTTGTCTGCTGATGTCCTGCAGGAGCAGAAGCTTGACTTTAAAGCAACCCAACGGAAGTTTCATGTAAGTTTAGTTCTTTCAGTCGTAGCTCGGGCTAAGGGGTGCTAGAGACGGGAGCACGTTGATGCGACCTTCCTAGCTGGAGATATGGCCGCATTTTACAATAAACTTCCGTTGGGTCGCTTAAAAACAAATATCGCAAATCGAATCGCAATATCTGTCAGAAAAATCGCAATTAGATTTTTTTTTTCCACCCAAAATCGTGCAGCCCTACAGGAGAGGACTCTTTAAAGTGGAGACACTACATACTGATATACACCTGAACATCAGCAGGAGACGACTCTTTAAAGTAGAGACACTACATACTGATATACACCAGAACATCAGCAGGAGAGGACTCTTTAAAGTAGAGACCCTACATACTGATATACACCTGAACATCAGCAGGAGAGGACTCTTTAAAGTAGAGACACTACATACTGATATACACCTGAACATCAGCAGGAGAGGACTCTTTAAAGAAGAGACATTACATACTGAAATACACCTGAACATCAGCAGGAGAGGACTCTTTAAAGAAGAGACACTACATACTGATATACACCTGAACATCAGCAGGAGAGGACTCTTTAAAGAAGAGACACTACATACTGAAATACACCTGAACATCAGCAGGAGAGGACTCTTTAAAGTAGAGACATTACATACTGAAATACACCTGAACATCAACAGGAGAGGACTCTTTAAAGAAGAGACACTACATACTGATATACACCTGAACATCAGCAGGAGAGGACTCTTTAAAGTAGAGACACTACATACTGATATACACCTGAACATCAGCAGGAGAGGACTCTTTAAAGTAGAGACACTACATACTGATATACACCTGAACATCAGCAGGAGACGACTCTTTAAAGTAGACACTACATACTGATATACACCTGAACATCAGCAGGAGAGGACTCTTTAAAGTAGAGACACTACATACTGATACACACCTGAACATCAGCAGGAGAGGACTCTTTAAAATAGAGACACCACATACTGATATACACCTGAACATCAGCAGGAGAGGACTCTTTAAAGTAGAGACACTACATACTGATATACACCTGAACATCAGCAGGAGAGGACTCTTTAAAGTAGAGACACTACATACTGATATACACCTGAACATCAGCAGGAGATGACTCTTTAAAGTAGAGACACTACATACTGATACACACCTGAACATCAGCAGGAGAGGACTCTTTAAAATAGAGACACCACATACTGATATACACCTGAACATCAGCAGGAGAGGACTCTTTAAAGTAGAGACACTACATACTGATATACACCTGAACATCAGCAGGAGAGGACTCTTTAAAGTAGAAACACTACATACTGATATACACCTGAACATCAGCAGGAGAGGACTCTTTAAAGTAGAGACGCTACATACTGATATACACCTGAACATCAGCAGGAGAGGACTCTTTAAAGTAGAGACACTACATACTGATATACACCTGAACATCAGCAGGAGAGGACTCTTTAAAGTAGAGACACTACATACTGATACACACCTGAACATCAGCAGGAGAGGACTCTTTAAAATAGAGACACCACATACTGATATACACCTGAACATCAGCAGAAGAGGACTCTTTAAAATAGAGACACTACATACTGATATACACCTGAACATCAGCAGAAGAGGACTCTTTAAAATAGAGACACTACATACTGATATACACCTGAACATCAGCAGAAGAGGACTCTTTAAAATAGAGACACCACATACTGATATACACCTGAACATCAGCAGAAGAGGACTCTTTAAAATAGAGACACTACATACTGATATACACCTGAACATCAGCAGGAGAGGACTCTTTAAAGTAGAGACACTACATACTGATATACACCTGAACATCAGCAGGAGAGGACTCTTTAAAGTAGAGACACTACAGACTGATATACACCTGAACATCAGCAGGAGAGGACTCTTTAAAATAGAGACACTACATACTGATATACACCTGAACATCAGCAGGAGAGGACTCTTTAAAGTAGACTCATGTTAAAAGTTAACTAATGTGTATCGTAAATAAAACACAGACATCACGTGGTAACTGCAAAGTGGAATTACAGATTCTTGGTTTCAATTAAAAAATAAACTGCTTATTTGCCAGATTTGATAGTTAATGGATACACTTGGGAACAATGGGCTCCAGTGTGTGTGACTGTAGCCCAGCGTTAGTCAACTCTTCTTGGCAAACACGTAACATTCTGTCAAAGAAAAACAAATCACACTGACACATCAGTTCCACAAGGAAGTCGGGGGGGGGGGGTGTGTGTGTGTGTGTGTGAACTCTGAAACACAGGGCTTGCTGCCAACGCTGCACTGCTCATGTAACGTCTTTATCTCCAAACTTCTCTCCATATTTCTTAGTAGTGAACTCTCTCTCTCTTTGTGGTTTATTCTTCCCTCCTTTTATCTGCCCTCCTCTTCCTCCTCCTCTTCCTCTTTTTATTTCACACGTCTCCCTCTGACTTCATGCTTCTCTTTCTGCCTGGCTGTGTAAGCATGACTCTGCAGATTGTCCCACCGCGCCCAGTCTCTGCTAGAGTGGACACGAGTGAGATTAAAGTTGATATCATCTGTTTGTAAACTCGTTGAACCCTTCCATAGTCTAACCCCTCGTCCACAAAAACTCTTAATTTTGAAAAAGCTGCAATTACTTTTATAATCCATTAACCCTTTAAGCAGTTTACCATGCAGACATGAAAGAAAATGACGTTTTATTGTATATTTAGTGAATATCTTGAGGTTTTAGACTGACAAAGCAAGACATTTACCTCGGAAACCTTCCTCCATTTTCTCCCATTTTCTAATTAGAATGCATAATCAATAAATCAATAATAAAAGTCATCTTTAAGACTTTGTTTTTAAAGCAGCTGGGACATGTCTCCATGCTTTAAAGTTCAACAAGCTCTTTATTGTTCTCATACTGCCTGTGCTGCAGCACCTCTTTTCACCCTCTGTCTGAAACCAGAGCCCAGTCTGCTCTGATTGGTTAGCTGGCCGGCTCTGTTGTGATTGGTCAACTAGCTTAGAGATGTCCCGCCCCTTAGCCTATCATGTACAATGTGTTGGAGTGCTAGCCAATAGAAGCGCAAGTGTTAAATATTAACGTCACTATATTTTGTAAGTAAACAAAGGAGTTTCATTTTAAATAATACAAAAAATAGACCCTACGTTTGCTCCACCTTCAGAACTACGGTTCCTTTATATACAACAATAATACGAATGTATTTTAGAAAAATATAAAATATGGTCGTATGTAGGGATGGGTATCGTTTGAAATGTATCGATTCCGATTCTTATCGATTCCCCGTTTCGATTCCAAAATTGTAAAATAAAGAGGTCAAACGTTTAGATAACAAAAATATATTTATTCTTAAAAGCTTTAACTGAAATTGTTACTAAAAAATATACATGCAATACAAATGTATTGCACAATAGCTGTGCTTTATTTTAACTGAGCTATGCCTGTGGCAAGCTATTAACAGGCATTACACTTTGCCTTTTATTTTTATTTTTTAGTGTAGTGGAGCCTCACTTCAGAGTGTTTACCGCGACCTATCTTTGGTGTTATGAAGTGACTGAGCTCGTGAAATGTCTACGGGAGGGCGGGGGAGCATCGCTGCGGGGCAACTGTGGACCTCTGTCGCCTGTCAGCGCAATTTATATGATGCCGTTTAAAAAAATGAAGGGCGGTGCCGGCCGTCAGCGTACCGAGCCGGCCGTCAACGGCCCGCTGACGACCGGCCATTCTGTGATTCTCCAGGTCCGCCCTGTATTCCACCGGGTCACCGCAGCACCGCGGTGCAGACGGACCCGCTGGAATACAGGGTCTACCGCGTTTAGGAACCGTTAAGCAGAACCGAAATTGTGTATTTTGTATGGGTACCCGGTACCCGGCATTTTCTTATCGGTTCTCATCTGGAACCGAGTTTCGGTTCCCAACCCTAGTCGTATGTGTTAAATACAATACAGATGTGGGATACTGAAACTCAGGTACTTATCGACCATCTTATAAATAAATAAATCGAATAATCAATCAATCAATCAATCAACAACTTTATTAACCCCGCAAGGGGCAATTGGTTATGAGCAGCAGCTGATGTCATGAACACAGGCAGGAACATACAAGAAGAAAACACACAGACACACCCGGGAGCACAGATGTGGATCATTCCAATTTACACTATAAATAGTTCAAAGCATCACAATAATAAATAAATAAATAATCAAGTTAAAAGCCTTTCAATAATTTAAAAGTTTGAGTGCAGAAGGGATGAATGATTTAGAAAAGCGCTTAGTCCTTTGATCAGGTAGAGCATATCTACGCCCTGAAGGCAACAGACGAGATTCATGTGAAAGTACACGACCTGGAGAGTACACGACCTGGAGAGTACACAACCTGGAGAGTACACGACCTGGAGAGTACACGACCTGGAGAGTACGTGACCTGGAGAGTACATGACCTGGAGAGTTCAGAATGCTCTCTGCTTTCCACAGAATCTGTTGGTTACAGAAGGAATTTAAGTCTCTCTGTTTCACGCCGATGATCTTGGAGCAGGTTTTAACAATGCTGTTCAGGCTGTTCCTGTCTTTCAGTGTGAGGCTATGGAACCAGCAGATCAAAGAAAAACAAATAAGGCTCTCAATGAATGCTTGGTAAAAACGACAAAGAATGAAAGGCCTGACAGAGAAAGAGTTCAGTTTGCGAAGAAGGTGCATTCTCTGTTGACCCCGCTTCAAAATACACTCAGTATTCACATCAAATTTGAGGTGGTCATCGAAAATGGTGCCCAAGTATTTGTATGATGTGACAATTTCTACCTTGTCATTGTGTATGATGCACTCCTTAGGAACATCCCTGTGACGTCTAAAATCAATGATCAATTCCTGGGTTTTAGAGACATTTAAATCCAGAAAAGTGTCATCACACCAGGAAATAAAATCGGCAAGAGCACCCTCCTGATTCTGAGCCGCTAAGGAGGGACAAGAGGGCGGTATCGTCAGAGAATTTAACCAGGTAGCTGTTGTCTTGCATGCTCCTGCATTTAACAGTGTACATTATAAAAAGTAGGGGCGAAAGAACGCATCCTTGAGGCGAGCCCGTGGAAGTGATGACAGAGTCAGAGAGGTGTCCATGACACCTCTGTCAACACCTTCTGCTCTCTATTAGTTAGAACGTTTAAAATCCATAAAACAAGTTGATCGGGCAGTTTAAAATAACATAATAGGCTCTCCACCAGGAGATGCGGCTGCATTGTGTTAAATGCTGAAGAAAAGTCAGCAAATGCCTGGCATGGGCTTGTGGCTTTTCAAGGTGTTTGTGGAGGGTGCAGTATACAAAGCTTTGCATCCTCTCCGCCTCTCCCTGCCTGATACGCAAATTGTAGTGGATCAAGTTCACCTCCTATTACTGACATGACAAGGCCTTTAACAATTTCTTGAAACACTTTCATTACCAATGACGTGAAAGCCACCGGTCTGAAGTCGTTTAGGACTTTAGGATGAGGCTTCTTAGGGATGGGAATTACAGTTGAGGATTTCCACATATCAGGAATTTGGCTATTCTGAAGTGACAATTGGAAGATATGCTGGAAAACACCAGAGAGGTCGCTAGCACAATACTGGAGTGTCCGCCCACAGATATGGTCAGGACCTGGGGCCTTCCTAATATTGACTCGTTTTAAGAGATTCCTAACATCATCCTGTTCAATGACTTTGTCTGAGATAGGGGAGAGAGACTCTCTAAGGGTTGAGGTGTTTATGGAGAAATCATTTTTCTCGAATCGAGAATAAAAAATGTTAAAAGCATTGGGCAGGTCTGCCTCATGTGTTCCCTCAATGTTAATGGTATTCCTAGCCCTGTCATTGTTGTTACCCTGGGAGATGGAGGACATTGATTTGATTCCCCTCTGGGCTTCCCGGAGATCTCCTCTGCTGTATTTGAGTTCCACCTTATCCCTATAAGCTATTCTAGCTTTTCTTATCTCATTTCTTAATTCTCTGTTAATTTCTTTTTTGTCCTGACTGCTTCCAGTATAAAAGATACGTTTCTTTCTATTTATAACACTCTTTAGTTCCTTCGTGACCCACGGCTTATTATTAGGGAAGACGGTAATGTCTTTACAAGGAATGTTAGACTCCACACAAAATAATATGTAGGATGAGACAGTTGACGTCAGTTCATTGAGATCAGAGCATGAGCTATAAAACACATCCCAATCCGTGCAGTCCAAGCATGCCTGTGAGGTGGCAATGCTTTCCTCTGTCCAACATTTCACAGTTTTTTTTTGTGCACACTTGTTTCCTGCAGATGGGTTTGTAGATCGGCACCAAAGAACGCTCGTGTGGTATGAAGCTCCAAAAGGGGGCATGGTCAGGGACTTGAACGCACCAGGCACCGTGCCGTAACATAAGTCAATAGTGGATGTATTTAAAGTTGTAGGACATGTGACATACTGCTCGTATGTTTTAAGGTCTTATGCACCTGACAGTGATTAAAATCTCCTAAAATAAATGTAGGAGCATCGGGGGAGAGGGAGTCCAGTCTGTTAGTAACTTCCTCAATCAGCTGAGTGGCTGCTGAGGCGTTCGCCCGTGGGTGAATGTAAACTATAGTAAAAAAAACAGCTGGGGGAACTCTCTAGGCAAGTAGAAGGGGCGAAGCGAAATGGATAACAGTTCAAGATCCGGAGTACATATTTCCTCCCGAACTCGTCCGCCCCCAGTCCTCAAATGTAGCAAAAATCAAATAAAAAAATCTCTTTTCAGTGATAAACGCTAAAAGCTCTACATCTTAACGTCAGATATAAGTTTCTCTGCTGCAGCGGTTTTCAGCTCCAGCTGCTTTTTTAATGCATGAACCTTTTTTTAAATGTGGTCAAAAGCACCTTTAGAGGCGCCTGTGTGAAATGAGATCTCCCTGCAGCGCTCGCTATCCGGTATCAGCTGAATAAACGGTGCTCTGTGGCAAAGAATAATCATGTGACGCCTCGAAGAAGTTACTAATGTTATTGTTTTACAAAAGAAACCTTCCAACATCAGGAGCTCTTTATGTCGAGCAAGAGACTCAAAGATTTCTAAATTTGACAACAATTATGTCAAATAAATCCTTAATTGTAGAATTATTTGAGCCGTTACTTCAGTATTTTGCAGGTTTCCATTCATGTAACCCGCATTTCGGGAAAATATGCTGAATTAAATGTTTGTTTTCAGCCGTGTTATATTTAAACAACACATTTTATTGTTTACATTGTCCACTTATGAATTGGACTTTATACGAACAGCAATGTGTGTGTGTGTGTGTGTGTGTGTGTGTGTGTGTGTGTGTGTGTGTGTGTGTGTGTGTGTGTGTGTGTGTGTGTGTGTGTGTGTGTGTGTGTGTGTGTGTGTGTGTGTGTGTGTGTGGGTGTGTGTGTGTGTGTGTGTGTGTGTGTGTGTGTGTGTGTGTGTGTGTGTGTGTGTGTGTGTGTGTGTGTGTGTGTGTGTGTGTGTGTGTGTGTGTGTGTGTGTGTGTGTGTGTGTGTGTGTGTGTGTGTGTGTGTGTGTGTGTGTGTGTGTGTGTGTGTGTGTGTGTGTGTGTGTGTGTGTGTGTGTGTGTGTGTGTGTGTGTGTGTGTGTGTGTGTGTGTGTGTGTGTGTGTGTGTGTGTGTGTGTGTGTGTGTGTGTGTGTGTGTGTGTGTGTGTGTGTGTGTGTGTGTGTGTGTGTGTGTGTGTGTGTGTGTGTGTGTGTGTGTGTGTGGTGGAAATGTACTGACCATAGAGACCTGACTGAGCAATGATTAACCTTCTCACTCTGACTGTTAATGGACCAAAACCTGTTAAAGTAATAATGACGTAAAGTACCTTGAAACTGTGCTTTGGTTCATGTACTTATTAATCAGAACTCACATTTGATTTGTGCGGCTTCTTGCAGTGAATATATTTAGTATGTTGTGCGTGTATTAAGGTAGTGAACAAAAACTCAATTGTAATGAAAATAATTATAATCAGAATAATAAAAAATAAATAAAATAATTATTATATAATAATAATAATACATTTAATAATAATACAATAAGTTAAATAAGAATAATACAAAATAAACTAAATAATAATACAAATATATTAAATAATAATAACAAATAATTAAATAATAATCAATACATATTGTATTATAATAAAAAATACATTTCATAATAATAATGTATTTTCTCTCCTAGGTCGAAATGGATTTTCAAGATAAAGAAATTATCCCTGGAGAGATTCTGCCTGTGGTGATCATCGGTAAGAAACACACACACACACACACACACACACACACACACACACACACACACACACACACACACACACACACTTTCCATCATACGAATGGAGAGCCTTAGAGCGGACGCAGCTTCTCACTGACTGACTTTGTTTCGCTGCGTATGTGTAATTTGTAGCTCAATATGAAACGGCACAATTCCCCTTTTTCCTACCTTCTCCAAAGCGCCTGAACGCAGCGCAAAGTCTCAGCTGCATTCCCAGGTAACGTTGAAGAACACACCTTAAGTGTTTAAAAATAAGAGACAACTGTGCTAAATATCATATTGATCTGTCCAAAATGATAAAAGCAGTTTAGTAGCATGGGATAGTTTCAGAAAAGTCATTGAATTCATCTGTTTCAAATAACATATGAGGCAGATGTCGATGTTGTTTAATGGACCTGCTCATAAACTGACTATTTCCCTTTGTAATTGATTTCTATAAATACTTTCCTTGTCTGTAAATGTGTTTTTTATTTTCACTGCTCTGTTGCGTCTGAGCTTCTGCTGAGTCGTTGCACAGGTGAATGTGAGTCAGAATGTCGCTCCGATGACTTTCATAACGAGGTTATTCAGTGACAGCGCTTACACAACCCTAACAGAGCTGTGTGTGTGTGTGTGTGTGGCCTAGCATTACCATACTTGTGGGGACCTAAATCTGTTTACACAGTCACGTGTGGGGACTCGCCTCCCTTATGGGGACAAATTGGAGGTCCCCATGAGGGGCATCATTAATTTTAGGGTGAAGACTTGGTTAGGTTTAGGATTAGGATTAGGATTAGGGTAAGGGTTAGGCATGTGTTGGTTATGGTTAAGGTTAGGATAAGTCTCCAGGAAATGCATGTAAGTCAATGTAATGTCCCCTGAAGTGATGTAAACATGGTGTGTGTGTTGTGTTGTGTGTGTGTGTGTGTGTGTGTGTGTGTGTGTGTGTGTGTGTGTGTGTGTGTGTGATGTGTGTGTGTGTGTGTGTGTGTGTGTGTGTGTGTGTGTGTGTGTGTGTGTGTTGTGTGTGTGTGTGTGTGTGTGTGTGTGCGTGTGTGTGTGTGTGTGTGGTGTGTGTGTGTGTGTGTGTGTGTGTGTGTGTGTGTGTGTGTGTGTGTGTGTGTGTGTGTGTGTGTGGTGTGTGTGTGTGTGTGTGTGTGTGTGTGTGCAGAGAGATCATAAAACTGATTTGTGGAAAAACTATAAATGGAAATATGTATTGCTCATAATAACAACATCAAGGGAGAAAAAAATTCCAATACAAATGTTATTCCTTAAAATAATAAAAAGGGATAAAACGTCTTGTGTTAAAACATTTATATTTGCTAATAATAATATAATAAAATAGATAAAAAAGCAGCGTTAACATGTCTTACAAAGACAGGTTTCTTACATATTATTATTATTATGACATTTAATACAATAATATGTATACTGAAAGTGTCTTAAATCCACAAATGTAATGCTTATTAGAAAACAAAATTAATCATGATTACATCTAGAAAAGCGGTTTAAAGTGTTAATTGTGACCGCAGCATCAGGTCTAAGACCACAGGACTCATTTCATCCCACAGGCCATAAGACGATTCAACACCTGAACACTTGAGAGAACATCCATAACATTCATCTGTTTCCAACTTAATAGTTATTTATCTATTATATCATATTGCAATTACTATTTTATCTGTGTTATAGTGTTGCCCAGTTGGAAGAGCCTATGACCTCAGATCTTCATTGACATAACCACACTGTAGCTCCACATGACAATAACAGCCTTGAACCTTGAAGCCTGCTGCTGTGTCTCTGAACTCTGAGGTTCAAAGTGTTAATTAACTCTCTCTCTCTCTCTCTCTCTCTCTCTCTCTCTCTCTCTCTCTCTCTCTCTCTCTCTCTCTCTCTCTCTCTCTCTCTCTCAGGTAACGGCCCCTCAGGGATCTGCCTCTCCTACCTACTGTCGGGTCGGACCCCCTACCTGTCGCCGGAGGTATCGCACCCAAACCCCCTGCTGAGCAGCAAACTGGGGGAACAGCCACATCTGTCACTGCTGGAGCAGGTAACACACACACTCACAAGCACACGCATACTCTCACAAGCACACCACACACACACACACACACAGGACATCGGCTAAACTGTTGTTCTTAAAATTGTTAAACATAACATCTGCAAAATGTAATGTTTGTTTCCAACTCTACAGTTTTGTTGTTATTGTTATAATACATATGTTATTGTTTACATTGTCTAGTTGTGAATTGGACTTTATACAAACAGTAACCAGCTATCAAATCTCTTTAGAATCTTTCATGTAAATATTTCCTTTATCTGCTGACTTATAGAGCAATATATTGTGTGTGTGTGTGTGTGTGTGTGTGTGTGTGTGTGTGTGTGTGTGTGTGTGTGTGTAGGACCTGGAGTACCTGTGTGAGGGTCTGGAGGGCCGCTCCTCTAACCCCGTGGCGGTGCTTTTTGATTCGCTGCTGCTCCCTGACAGCGACTTTGGTCTGGACCACTCGTCTCCTCTGGACTGGAGATACGAGCCTGAGAGATCAGTCCCTCACCTGGTGCTGGGGAGGGGCCCGCCGGGGGGCGCCTGGCACGTACGTTACTCTCAGTATCTATTAAAAATATAACTTGTACTATTTCAATATTCTTTGAAGCAGCAAATAATAACAAACAATATACAAAATTGAATAAAAGTGACAAAAAAAGTCTTGAATTTAAATCTAAATTGATAATAATAGTACTATAGGCAGCATAAAAAGACAAGGCATTGTACAAAAGAGAAATTAAAACTAGACTAGAAATAAAATAGCATTTAAAAAAAATATACATGAGGAAATACAAATTCTTGCATTAGCTATTTCGTGCTTATAATAGCAAAATAATAAAATTATAACAACTCCAACAGGGAAGAGAAGTGTTGCTTTGAAATATTTATTAAATACAATGAATTCAAAGAAAACGGGTAAAATTGTCTTCAATAAAAAAAATCATGCTTGAAAAAATATTATAAAATAATGACAAGAGATTAAAAATGTCTGGTTTTGAAATAATAACTGTGATAATAAAATAAAGGTAAAAAGTATTGCTTTGAATATGCAATACAGGAAGTATAGAAAAAAATACTTGATGGCATGATACGAAATAAATCAAATCCTATACCTGCTGTTTTGAAACGGCAGACATATCTTTCAAACATTTCCTGACGAGCTAAAACCTAATTTCACAGCAGGGTCTTTGTCCCGAGACTCGGCACAGGATATGGAAATGTGTGCAAATATTCTTTGTGTCGACATGCAGCCGTTTATTTGCACAAACTGCAGAGAGCACATGATGCAAGGGATGCAGCTTGTAAACACACCGTGTATTGCATGACATGAGACTGGACTTGTTTGTATAATAGACATTGACTGTGTGTGTGTGTGTGTGTGTGTGTGTGTGTGTGTGTGTGTGTGTGTGTGTGTGTGTGTGTGTGTGGTGTGTGTGTGTGTGTGTGTGTGTGTGTGTGTGTGTGTGTGTGTGTGTGTGTGTGTGTGTGTGTGTGTGTGTGTGTGTGTGTGTGTGTGTGTGTGTGTGTGTGTGTGTGTGTGTGTGGTGTGTGTGTGTGTGTGTGTGTGTGTGTGTGTGTGTGTGTGTGTGTGTGTGTGTGTGTGTGTGTGTGTGTGTGTGTGTGTGTGTGTGTGTGTGTGTGTGTGTGTGTGTGTGTGTGTGTGTGTGTGTGTGTGTGTGTTTCAGGCTATGGAGTGCTCCATGCTAACACTCAGTCTGGCTAACTGG
The DNA here is from genome assembly GCF_902827175.1 of Gymnodraco acuticeps. NCBI lineage: Eukaryota > Metazoa > Chordata > Actinopteri > Perciformes > Bathydraconidae > Gymnodraco > Gymnodraco acuticeps. The sequence goes on along the minus strand of NW_022992237.1, from coordinate 99,129 downwards.
ATGGAGCTTCCTGGACTCAAACTCAAAGACTGGATGAGGGAGAAACGCAGGTCTGTGCACAGGAAACAGTATTTAAATAGACGTATAGGCCTATAACACTGATATTCGAGTATTGAGTGGTTATTACAGAACACATATAATATTGATTTAACCCTTCATTTGCCTCAGAAAGTATTAGTATATGCAGAGAAGCACTCAATGTACGCAGTTCCCCCTCACTGGATTTAAAGATAGATAGATAGATAGATGGATGGATAGATGGCTTTAAGATCCTAAACATATTTAGGAGGGACTTTATGTAACCAGTGTTAACCTCGGCAGGAGTTTGAATGGTTCTTACTGGTTTTTATCAAGAGCTATCCTCCACTTTGACCACCAGAGGGTGTCATTGCTGAGCTTTTTAACAATCTTAATTGTGCCTTTTGGAATGAGTTTAATAGTGACGTCTGCATAAAGAAGCATGAGACGCAGAGCATTGAGTTTGTGTTCATGAATACAATTTGTGTTAAATGTCACCGCACCTTTTTGTTTGTCTTTCAAAAATATTGATTTGATAAGTTGATTTTTATCTTCCAGGAACCTCTATACTTCCTGTTCAACTTGTTTAGACTTTAACTTGGAGTATTCCCACTAACATTACCTTTTCTAAATGGTTGTTTCACTGTTTCAAATAGTAAAACCACTTCTTAAATTCAAGTAAATATGTATTAAGCCTGTGTGTGTTAATGATGAATTAAAATCTGTGAATGTATCTTGTTTTTAAATATATTTCCTTGTTTATTTTTCCCACAGAAATGTCCGTAATGACCGAGCCACTCCCGCAGAAATCGCCTCTTACTACCAGCACTACGTTTCCCAGATGTCATTGGAGCAGAACTTCGCCTGTGGGACAACCGTAACCGGGGTAACCAGGCAGCCTAGCAACCAGGAGGGATCGCCGCCCTGCTGGAGGGTGACGGGACTGCAGCGGCGCGAAGGGGAGGAGCTGGGAGGTAACAATAATAATAATAATAATACATGTGATTTATATTGCGCTTTTCCTGGTGCTCAAAGCTCTTAAAGTACAGTTTTATAACTTTAATAAAACACCCTGGGATGTCTTTAAAAATATGTAATATATTTAGAATATTTTAAGCTTTTAGACACTAAATATTCACTTATTTTCATATCTATTAGCTTTTTTTTAAAGCTGTTTTCTGTATCATGCCCCCTTCCTAAACTTCTTTAAATTAGGCTATATTCATATTTTCGCATTACGTTGATTAAATAATTGTGTAATAATTTATATTGTTTTTATATTTTGTAAGTTCTCCCTGTTGGATGAAAAGTCCCCTTAATCAAACTGCTTTAAAAATATGATATGATAACATTATTTTCCATTGACATAAGGGTTATAATGAGTCTCATATTAACCCTCCACTTCCTGTGTCCTCCCTCCACTTCCTGTCAGATGGTTCCACTGTTTCCGACGAGGTTCCGTTCTCGCTGCTGGCTCATAACGTGGTTCTGGCGACGGGAACCCACGACATCCCAGCCCGACTGGGAGTCGAGGGCGAGTCGCTGCCCCACGTCTGCCACTCCTTCTGGGAGCTGGAGGCCGCCATCTCCCGCGGAGAGCTCGACCAATCATCGGACCCCGTGCTGGTGGTGGGGGCGGGGCTTACTGCGGCGGACGCTGTTCTGGCAGCCCATCACCTGAACACGCCGGTGTACCACGTCTTCAGACGCTCCGTCAACGACCCGGGGCTCATCTTCAACCAGCTGCCCAAACTGCTCTACCCGGAGTACCACAAGGTACCCCACTAAGACATCTACATTTCCTGACCACATGTCTGATTCGAAGCATTTTTATTCAGATTTAAAGAATAAAAAGGGCTTGTATACAAATATTTTATATTCACAATATTGTGCACTACATTACATTTTACATTACATTTTAAATGGGTTCAAATAGCCGATGCGATATTTAGAGAGCAGGGACACAAATTGCAGATATATTGATTTGTATGAATGTTTGATAAAATACGACAATTTAACAATAGAAAATAAACAAATTGCTCTACACGGAGTACCACAAGGTACCCCACTAAGACCCCGGCCACACGAGGACGAAAACGGCTAAACGCATAGGATTAACGCAAACGCAATCGCAAAAAAGCTTCCGTCCTCACTATTCACCGGATAGTGTCTGTCCACACGAGACAGCTCCGTTTAGCTCCAACCGCTGGAGAAGCTGCAGTACATATGCAGGAGCCTATACGTGGCGCTGTAACTTCCTCCACAAAAGCAGCGAAGAAGCATGGTGTCATGGTTGCCCTTCTGTTTATTCTCCGCGGTGGGGGCCGAGGGAACCGGGCAGAGTTTTTCGCCAGTCAACGTGTATTAAAGTTTAAATCTTCCGACAAAATTATAAAAGTGCCGGTCAAAGGTCTTCTTTGTTATTTATTGAGCTTTAAAACAAATGAATAATGACTCTATATAATATAATAATAAAATACACGGAGCCTCTCTTTTTCCTCCCTCTCTTCGGACAGCGCCAGTGTCTGTTTCATGCAGCAGCTGATCCAGTAATGAGTGACCCGGCCGACAGTAAAAATAAACATATTTATAACTAGTTTAGGTAGTTTGAGAGGTGTCTCCGTCCTGTCAGATTAGACTTCTCTCGCGTTTATGTCCATATCGAGAGAAAGATAAATAATCTGAATTCAGAGTGCAGTTTACTTTGACGCGGGGGTGAGCAGCAGAGGTGGGGAGAGGCGGGGCTATTGCGCAATCATTATCAGAAAATGATCGCTGAAGCTGCAGTACATATCCACAAAAGCAGCGAGTAAGATCCCCCTGGATGTGTAAGTCTGCTGTAGATGTTGCACAAAGAACTGTAGCATGGTCAGTAGCGTCCGGAGCACGATAGCAACTCTGCGATCCGCCATTGTTGTTGTTGTTGTTGTTGGTGGCGAAACACATCAGCAATGGCGCGGGGTACGCGGAGGTGAGCAGCAGAGGTGGGGAGAGGCGGGGCTATTGCGCAATCATTATCAGAAAATGATCGTATAGGGCGCACACACGGAGCTGTTTGACCCCCCAGAGCGTTGCGTATGCCGTTCTATCCACCTTGGGACCCGTTATCGTTTCCTCAGTCGTTTAGTGCCGTATGCGGTCGTCCTCGTGTGGCCGAATGGTCTATATGACACTAAACAGTAACGTAAACGGCCGTTTTTGTCCTCGTGTGGCCGGGGCATAAGACATCTACATTTCCTGACAACATCTCTGATTTGAAGCATTTTTATTTTGTGTTCAATGTCAGATTTAAAGAAAAAAAGAGGATATTATATATTCATAATATTATCCACTTGCTGAGTTAAATTGCAACTCAACATTACTCTTAGAATGTTTATTTTAAGAATTTTTTTTTTTTTTAATAAATAGCCGATGCGGAGATGTATAGATTAGGGCCGCCAACTGCAGATATATTGCTCTACCCGAGTAGCAACAAGTAAGGAGGTTTCACAATATGCAGGAACTTATCATAAAGACATGTGATGCATCGAGTATAAGAGTATACTCTGAAAGGAGAGAATTAAAGCCAGTTATGCAACTCGTCTAAATACAACTTAACGAAAAACACCAAAAATGTACTAAAACATCATCAACAGAATTTGAAGAAGTTACCATGTTGTTGTGTTGCTTACAGCATGCTCACTTCTTGTCCTGTAACACCACTTGTTCCTCTAATGGAGTCAATGGTTTGAGTCCAGATGGAGAAGTCCAGCTTTTAAAATTCATGTTTCTCCAACCTGCTTTTTTTGTTAGACTGACTATAGAGAAATTCCTCTTTCACTTTAAACCATCCATTTTCCTTCTTTGCTTTGTGGTATTAAAACCTGTTTGACACTCACTTCCTGTCTCCTCCTGCAGATTCACCAGATGATGACTCAGCAGCAGTACCAGGCCCCGCCTCCCCCTCAAAGCCACGCCCACAACCTGCAAACCTCCTCCTCTTCTTCCTCTTCCTCCCTTCCCCCTGCCTCCTCTTCCTCCTCTTACTCGGGATACCTCAGTTTCCCGCGATACAAAGTAGTGGCGTTCAGACCCGACAAGAAGTGCGTCCTTGAGTCGGATTCTGGCGAACGCACGGTTCTGCAGATCTCCAAAGCGCTGGTTCTGATTGGAGCTCATCCAAACCTCTCCTTCTTGCGGGAAAATGGCCGAGCACTGGGAATCTACCCGGAGGAACCCATTACTTGCCGAAGGAACCCCATAGACGTGGATCCGTTCACCAACAAGGTTCTGGGGGCGGAGGGGCCCGGTTTGTACGCCATGGGGCCGCTGGTCGGGGAAAACTTCGTCCGGTTCCTGAAAGGTGGAGCGTTGGCGATAGCGAGCGATTTAGCAAAGAGACATCGGGGGGAAGAAGAGGAGGACGGAGAGAAATACCTGGCGATTGACAGATTTATGGACAGACAGAAGAGGACGGAAAATGAGGTTCGGGAGTCGTAGCACGGCACAAAACACATTTTAAAACGAAAACACAGAAGAAAGGAAATCGAACTCGCTGCTAAATGATGATTTTAAGACGGGACTTGCACTGGTTTTGGGAAAGAATAAAATAACGCCTGCTCTTGAGAAACGTGGGTGTGGGTTGGACTCTGGAGCGAAAGACGTGAAATTCTTTACATTTACATTTTTATTCTGGAAAGGCTTTACTTTACCAACTGGATAAAACCCTCTATCATCCACTGACGTTGGGCTCTGACAGACGACTAAATGACATTTGGACATTTGTTATATTTGTGTAGTCTGTGAAACACTAGAAACAAAAACACCTAAAGCCAAACTGGTCTACCTGCAATGGGAAAAGACGCCTGTTTATCACTGTTTAAAAAAACCTGCATTTACGCACAAATTGACATGTTTACTACCTGGAAGTAGATCCTGGAGGTCGTGAACCCCACCCTCACTTTATGTGTTTTGATGATTGACTTTAGCCTCTTCCCCACTGGATAAAACACCCAGAACTGAGACATATAATAAATAGACACATTTTTTATAATTTATGACCTTTTTAAAAGGCTTTTATTTGTTAATGTAATCTCCCTAAAGCCCCCAGAGTACACTGACAGAAAATGTTACCGCATATAAACACACTTTTAAAAACTCTGTGACCCTAACCCTATTTCTATCGGGTGAATAAACACACATTTCTATAGAAAGGGTTATAGAGTCGGACAGGTCTGCATTTTGGACGATGATACGTATATCTGTATTACAACGCTCCGGTGTCCATATATTGGGCAATACTGTTGTTACTTATAGCACGTTTCCACTGCAGCGGGTAGCTCACTTTAAGCGTGCCGAGCCGTGCGGGGCCCGTTTTTGGTTGCGCTTCCACTTGGCCTAGTTTTGGCCCGGGGCTACTTTTTCACCTTTTTTCTGGCCCGACTAAATCGTGGTTCTAGGGCCAGGAACAACCAGGCTGAGTCGGGCTGAGTATGCTAAACTAGAGAGAGAATCGCTGGCAAGGGGGCTACAACAAGATGAACATATTTGACCGTGATTTAATTGTAATACACGTTTCAAAATGATGCCGAAGTAACAACACACTGATACCAGTTAGTAAAAACCATGAATTAATGCTTTGACAAGTCTGCAGACAGACGGCAGGCGAAAAACCCTTTAAAATGCGTGTTTTCTAAATGGAGCTTGGCTAAGCTAACGCAGTATATGCTCCGACCGTCCACACTCACAACAACGGCCTATACAGACATAAATAAACCAGCGACTGTATTCGCCATGACACAGGCAGTCTGTGGTTTGTACTTGTTTAACTTTTGTCAAGTTTCTGAACAGATATGAGGAGCTGTGAGCTCTGAGGGCTAAGAGCTAACGGCTGTGTTGTTTTTCTGGAGCGCTCATTGAAGATGACGTCACGGCTCCGCCTACACTGCGTTACTATAGTAACTACCCCAGTTCCTAAACTGTAATGGAAGCGCAGCATTAAAGTGAGCCGGGCCTAATAAGGCCTAACCAAACCGAGCGAGGCCTGCAGTGGAAACGTGCCAAAAAAAGGCTCAATGAGTGGAATTTGTCCCTTAATCTCATCAATTTAATTAATTAATAGTGTGTTAAATGGAAAACAAAACGTCTAATCTGACGTCTTCAAACATCTTGTTTGATCAGTCCAAAACCAAAAGATACTCAATTGAATCCAAAATGTAGAAAAGCAAGATATCTCAAAATGTGAGAGGCTAAAAAAACATATTTCTATATTTAGTTTTTTCATTAAATAATGACTTGAGTGATTTATTAATTATCTAAATAGTTAACAAATACTTTTAGTTTGATGCGCTAATTGTACTTTTTAAGGGAAATCCTACTCATCGTGCCTTTTTAAAAACAGTAAAACATGTTCTTTATACTCTGTCAGCGCCATCTGGTGGTCAAACGATGTAATGCAGACACCTCAAACACTCATCTGTAAATACAACATACTGTATAATGGAACCAGGTTTATAGTAAATATTGTAAATCCATTTCACTGTCAGGCTTATACAACCAACACGTGACTTTTTAACATGTAGATATGACAATGTCTCAAACTTTATTAGCTACTGAGGACGGACACAAACACAGGAAGAGGAGATGTTAAAAAAGTGTGGAAGCAAGGAAAGAATAAAGGCAAGAAGTGAAGATTTAAAGACAAAGTAATGGATGTAAAGTGACTTTCTTCTCACTCACATGGAGCCTGAATCACGACAGCCACTTCCTGTTTTCCACTCAGCATCACACTCGAGCAGCCTTTTTTATTTGTTTTAAATTCTGTATAATTGGGATAATTAGCATGTTTCTGTTGGAAAAGTGTTTCATTTGACACCGCCACATGTTTCCTTTGCTGTACACCAGCCTCCATGTGTGTGGTTGTTTATTATGGGCTTTCTGAATCTAAGGTGCTTTATTTTTCTATTTCCCACTCATGTCACCTGTACCTGCTTTTAATAACCTGTCATGTTTTTATCTTGAAAAGGTTTTATACTTCACAAAACAAAAGAGAAATGTATTTTTTTTTCATTGAAAATGTTGTAAAAAATAATAATATAAATCAGATTTACCACTTCTCTAGTAATAACTTACATTATTTGTTTTGGGTTTTAAAAAGTCAAGAGGATAATAATAATGCAGACCAAATTGAGATCATGTTGATTTCAGCTATAAAAACATTTTCTCTGTTTTTGACTTTGATTTTTTGAATACTTTATGCATCTTTTCATTTAAGTTTCATCACCAAGAAAAGGTTCTGGTTTGTTCAAACATTTGACGGTAATTCATAACTTATTCCTGCTAAATATAATACAAAATAAGGTTCATACTTTCTCTTATTCACTTCTCTTCTTCTTTCGTGTAACGTCAGAGGTCCATCTCAGTTTCGTGTAGCCATGCCCGCATCTCTGGTCCTAAGTCGAAGAGGCTGGCTCCAGAGGGTGGTCTATATAAAGGGTAGGTGGTGATTATGTGTAGGCAGTCTGTTCAGGGTCACCGCACTCACATGCAGCACTGTCGGCCAGGCTCCACTTCTTCATTGATGTTTTGAAGCGGCCTAACCCAGTTCGTTGACGGCTTAGTGTGGTCCATTGCCGGCGTGGTAGGTCGTCTCCTCCTATGGTGCCATCTCCTGGGTCCCAGATGTAGCGATGGATGCGGGAGCGCCCGGCTATCTCCCACTCCTGCTTCCAAGCAGCCGCCAACCATGCATCTCTGGAGAGGTCCTCAGATGTGGAATTGAGCATCTCTTGTGCTGCCTTGTTGAAGGGGAGGCGGAACTTGAGCCTACTTAGAGGCGCTGCTGTCGTTGTGGTGTTATGCAGGATGTGCCTTTTCTTGTGTGCTTTCTTTTTTGACAAACAGCTCAAACACACAAACATTTTATTTGTTTGCACTTCTCAAAGCAAAACATCTGTACTGTTTCTTTTTATTCCAGCATGGCTCTGCAGATTCAATTAGCAGCTACTCATCGTGCCTTTTTAAAAACAGTAAAACATGTTCTTTATACTCTGTCAGCGCCATCTGGTGGTCAAACAATGTAATGCAGACACCTCAAACACTCATCTGTAAATACAACATACTGTATAATGGAACCAGGTTTATTGTAAATCCATTTCACTGTCAGGCTTATACAACCAACACGTGACTTTTTAACATGTAGATATGACAATGTCTCAAACTTTATTAGCTACTGAGGACGGACACAAACACAGGAAGAGGAGATGTTAAAAAAGTGTGGAAGCAAGGAAAGAATAAAGGCAAGAAGTGAAGATTTAAAGACAAAGTAATGGATGTAAAGTGACTTTCTTCTCACTCACATGGAGCCTGAATCACGACAGCCACTTCCTGTTTTCCACTCAGCATCACACTCGAGCAGCCTTTTTTATTTGTTTTAAATTATGTATAATTGGGATAATTAGCATGTTTCTGTTGGAAAAGTGTTTCATTTGACACCGCCACATGTTTCCTTTGCTGTACACCAGCCTCCATGTGTGTGGTTGTTTATTATGGGCTTTCTGAATCTAAGGTGCTTTATTTTTCTATTTCCCACTCATGTCACCTGTACCTGCTTTTAATAACCTGTCATGTTTTTATCTTGAAAAGGTTTTATACTTCACAAAACAAAAGAGAAATGTATTTTTTTTCATTGAAAATGTTGTAAAAAATAATAATATAAATCAGATTTACCACTTCTCTAGTAATAACTTACATTATTTGTTTTGGGTTTTAAAAAGTCAAGAGGATAATAATAATGCAGACCAAATTGAGATCATGTTGATTTCAGCTATAAAAACATTTTCTCTGTTTTTGACTTTGATTTTTTGAATACTTTATGCATCTTTTCATTTAAGTTTCATCACCAAGAAAAGGTTCTGGTTTGTTCAAACATTTGACGGTAATTCATAACTTATTCCTGCTAAATATAATACAAAATAAGGTTCATACTTTCTCTTATTCACTTCTCTTCTTCTTTCGTGTAACGTCAGAGGTCCATCTCAGTTTCGTGTAGCCATGCCCGCATCTCTGGTCCTAAGTCGAAGAGGCTGGCTCCAGAGGGTGGTCTATATAAAGGGTAGGTGGTGATTATGTGTAGGCAGTCTGTTCAGGGTCACCGCACTCACATGCAGCACTGTCAGCCAGGCCCCACTTCTTCATTGATGTTTTGAAGCGGCCTAACCCAGTTCGTTGACGGCTTAGTGTGGTCCATTGCCGGCGTGGTAGGTCGTCTCCTCCTATGGTGCCATCTCCTGGGTCCCAGATGTAGCGATGGATGCGGGAGGGCCCGGCTATCTCCCACTCCTGCTTCCAAGCAGCCGCCAACCATGCATCTCTGGAGAGGTCCTCAGAGGTGGAATTGAGCATCTCTTGTGCTGCCTTGTTGAAGGGGAGGCGGAACTTGAGCCTACTTAGAGGCGCTGCTGTCGTTGTGGTGTTATGCAGGATGTGCCTTCTCTTGTGTGCTTTCTTTTTTGACAAACAGCTCAAACACACAAACATTTGATTTGTTTGCACTTCTCAAAGCAAAACATCCGTACTGTTTCTTTTTATTCCAGCATGGCTCTGCAGATTCAATTAGCAGCTACTTTACGGCATTTCCTTATAATAAACGTTCAAATGTTCAAGCGTTACACACTCTCTTGATCTCACTATTAAATACTACATTAGTATAATTAAAATTAACAACAACTTCAGTTTGTTTTGTCCAATTAAAAATCCAAATATATTCAGTGTATTATCATCATAACTCAAACGTGGGAAGCTGTGCATTCATATTTAGTCTAAAACCAACAATTATTTAATACAAATAGCTACTTTTAAGTCAATTATTAATTATGTATCTACAGGTTTCAACTCAACCACAAACCATATAGATGTTTTTATCAGTTAATGAAGAGAAAATCACCTTTTTTTAAATGACCATCCCATCCCACATATATAATAACTTAAAGGTCCCATGTCATGGCCATTTCTTCTGATCATAATTCCATTGTTGAGGTCTACTAGAATAGATTTACATTGTTCAATTTTCCAAACTCACATTGGTTTCTCATACAGCATCTCTGTATAGTATGTGTATTCACTCTCCTACACGGCTTGTTGGAGCTCCTGCCCCCCCCTCCTTGTGAGCCCAGTGTGCTCTGATTGGTCAGCTCGTCCACTCTGTTCGGATGAGTCCACCACCGTTACAGCTGGACATCAGTGATTATGTGTTACAATGGCGTTTGTTAGCAACCAGAAAATGACACCAGTAATAATAATAATAATAATACATTACATTTATAAAGCGCTTTTCCTGGTGCTCAAAGCGCTGACAAGCAAGTACAACAAAATAATAACAAAAGTAGAAAGTGCTAAGCTAGGTGGAATAAGGGAAAGGGGTTAGTTGATTAGGAGTTGAAGGCAAGTGTGAAAAGGTGAGTTTTGAGGGATTGTTTGAATGATGTGAGAGTGTTGGCGGATCTGACGTGGCTGGGGAGGGGGTTCCAGAGTGTGGGGGGGGCTGCTCTGAAGGTCCTGTCACCCCAGGTCCGGAGCTTTGTCCTGATGGGCTGCAGTAGGTTAGTTTCAGCAGATCTGAGGCGACGGGTGGAGGTGTGTCGTTGGATGAGGTCACAGAGGTAGGGGGGGGCAAGTTTGTTGAGGGCTTTGAAAGTGAAAAGTAAGATTTTAAAGTCAATGCGGTGTTTGATGGGGAGCCAGTGGAGGTCATGGAGGTTAGGGGTGATGTGGTCGGAGCGTCGGGTGGAGGTGAGCAAGCGGGCAGCTGAGTTTTGGACATATTGAAGTTTTTTAGTATGAATGCAGGTGATCCAAAAAGTATGCTGTTGCAGTAATCCAGTCGGGATGTTATAAAGACATGGATCAGAGTTTCAGCAGCGGTCGATGAGAGGGAGGTTCTGATGCGTTTTTTGTGACCTGGTTGACGTGAGGGAGGAAAGTGAGGGTGGGGTCAAGGATGATGCCAAGGTTACGGGTGTGAGTCAGGGGTTGATAATGGAGTAATGAGAAACAGATGAGAATGCTGCGTGGGGTCTGGGGGCCGTGTTGGCGGGATGTTGAGGGGCTCGCTGCTCCGTCCTTTGAGGCTCGAGGAGCGGACAGTGTGAGCTGGATTACTGGTGTCATTTCCTGGTTGCTGCGTGGGGTCTGCGAGACAGCGAGACACTCAGCCTGAACTCATCCTGAGCACACAAACACTCACAGCCGAAGTAAAAACAATAAGTGTGGCTTGATATTGAGTAAGAACAAGGTTTATAACGCTGTGAGAATGGGTCTGCGGAGAGCATTTCTCCGCCATCTCAACTCGTCTATTAGCGTTCAGGGAGCTCTATGCAAGTCAATGGGACTCCCTGTTAGTTGAAAATTGACACTAAAGGTCCCCCCACTGCGTTTGATAGTGACGCCAAGAGATCCTAAACACACAAGGGGACGGGTAATAACCAGAAAAGCATGACATGGGACCTTTAAATACTAAATAAAGGGTGAAAACTTGCCAGGCGTTGTTGTTGTTTGTAGTGTTATGTCTGAATGTCTGAATGTGTTGCCTTAAGACACTGCAGTTTAAATCATGTAAAGTCTTTCCAACACGTTTCCTATTCGTACGGTTTGATTTATATCTGATTTATTAAATGACCTGGATCTCATGTCTGTGGGTTTGTCTGTGGGTTTCTATTAAAAGGATATTTGTCAGCCATTCTGTTGTTGTTTCTCTCTTTTCTGTGTGTTTGCTTCATGTTTTATTATTAAAGAGACCCAATCTGCTCTTTGGGGGGTTTCCCTTGGCCCCTGGCCCTGGTTATTTTTGAAAATATTTCATCTGCAATATCATATATATATATATCATAGGCGTCACTTTTGCAAATGGCCAATCTTGTCCCCACCCATTTGCGTTAGGATTATTTGTTCCAAATGATCTGAAAATAGCGTGCACAAAGAATCGTACATGTACAATCTAGAGAACTGGTCTCACTCTCTGGGTGTGTTTCTGGAAGCCCTGGTGGTGTAGTTTGGACCTGAGACACATCTAATTTTAGTTTTCATTAAATAGAGAATAGTGAAGCTGTTGTTGCTCCCAATTTGCAGCAGCATAGCAGAGTTACTGCACTAGCTATCAACAAAGTATTTGTGTTGGAGCTATATATCTCTTTATATTATTTAATAGTTTAAAATGTATTCTCTTGCGGTTCATATTATTTATTTATATGTATTCTTAGTTAGTGTCATAAGTTAAAGTAGTTTCTATGCTTTTGTTTTGAAGGCATGTTTTGGGCACTGGGTGATTAGAGCACCTGGTGTAATTGTATATATTGGAGACAGGTGGGAGCCGCTCTGACTCAAACCGTTTGCCTACTAGTGCTCTACTAGTAGGCAAACGGTTTTTTAGCAGGGTGTTTCAACCACAAGGAAGGAAGCCATAGGAAAGGCTTAAAGGAACCAACCATAGGAAACCTGTTCATTGTCAATGATATTGGATCATAATAAATGCACAACGGAGAATCTTGTCTGGACCTGGATCATTGCCCTGCGTTCGATCTGCTAACTAGTGCCTCAGCGGCTGTATTATTTTAAGTTAATTATCTGTTTTATTTCTATATGATTTTGGCCGCTACAATTTGTATGTATATTTGTATATATTATTTATTGTTTGCGGGGCGCTTAATGCAGTGGGTTTTCTCTTTATCTGAACAAAGTGACGCCATGTTGCTATATAGGTTTGAGTGCATGTAAACGGTCTGCAAAGGCTAAAATCCCAATATATATATATACATTTAAACATATTTAAAAATATATGTATGTGGATTGATTGCAAATAATCCTGTCACACGGGAAGAACAACACTTTTTTCTAAACTTATTTTGGGGAAATGCCATATTGATAAAAGGAGAGAGAAAACCTCCAAACCTAATTGTAAACAATTTTAACAAGAATTAACACAATATAGTAGCACAGTATGAATAACAAGGCAATCAATTGTGTATTTAACAAATATTTGTATCTTATATATATATATATATATATATTTGTAGTCTCAATACTCTGTGTACAAACAGTTCCTGCAAACATTAAGGCTACTGCTAAACTGCAAAACAAGATACACATCATACAGATTCTAACAACTTGATTTGACCTCATGTTTTAACCATGGTTTTACCTCTTTGTATTTACTTTCAGATTCAAATCTTTATCACCACGTGCTCAGCTGCTACAGTGTAGATATGTGACTGAAAAACTGAAGTCCAGGCTCCTCCAACACATGAATAAATATAGAGGACATAGAAAAAATAAAACAGATGAACTTAGGAGGATATCTCTGTGTCTAGTGTAGAAACATGTCGGTGTGATTATAAAGTTCTATTTACAGGCACTGTTGCAAAAACCAAGCAGTTTATAAACATCCAATTTTAAACACAAAAAGAGGTTTGAACACAAATATTTGCAATTAAAGATGTTGGGAGTTGTATTTTAGTTATCATGTATCATTACAATTGATGATTTGCATCATTGTCAGTGGCGGTGCCAGGGGCTGGGGTATAGGCTACAGCCATACCAAGCAAAATAAAGTCCGCCAACTCGCGCGAAGTAAATTGCACAGACAGCAGTTAGTAAGATTGATTTCAGTAGCCACTTGTCTGGAAATACCGAAGACTAGAAACGGTTTTGAAAACTTTTGTCACGTAGTGATCGTCTTCTCAATAAAACATCTTTAATAATGTCTTCTGGCCAATCAGAATCAAGATAACGACGTGGTGTTGTTGCAGGAAGTCCCGACGGAGAATACTTTTGCTGTAGTACATCTCTATATACATCGATACAACATTACGTGTTGATAGAAATCAACACGTAATGAAATAAGACCCCACGGTTTGATGATTGATAGGTGTGTGGGCTGTCTTTCATTTTGACACACAGAACAATGGGGGCTATCCACCCTTATCCACAATGTAAAGTAATTCACATATCCTCTTCTCTCTGTGAGGAGTAGCAGGTTCAGCTTTCAGAACAAAGTAACACAAAACTAAATTGGCATTCATTTTTTTAAATATGTCGTGTAGTGATTTTTCTTCTCAAGAGAGTACCAGAATGTATATTTTATGTTAGTATTCCAAAAATTCTCCTGGGGGAGAATCCCCCCAGACCCCCCTGCAGGGGTTGGGTTTTTAGCATGTCAACTTTTTCACTTCTGGGGAAATTGCAGGATTGGCTCCAGGTCGCCCTTTTTATGCACTACAAGACAAATGTGCCTTTTTATTTCATACAGTTCAATTTGGATTGAGACAGGGACATAATCTAAACCTCACGTGTGGCGTTTCACTGTCAAGGGGGGCAATATAGCGTGTATGTAATTACATTGCAAATACTGACTTGAGCCCCACCACTGTATGGGTTAGCCCTACTATGATTACCCAACAAAAATACTCTGGCGCCGCCACTGATCATTGTTGTTACGAAAGTTACACAAAGTTAACACATTTTGGGAGGAAGGAGTTCTGAATATCCATGCCGGGAAGTACGATCAGCAAAGTTCTCTTTATGTGGATTTAAAAAGAAGAACTTTGCTCATCCAACACCCCTTCATCCTCCCTCGGCAGTTGCTTGGTCGAATCAGCAGCTCTTCATGTTTGAGTGCGCGATTGATCCCGCCTTTACGGTAATCGCTGAGAAGCTGTCCTGCTTGCAGGGGAAAACTCTGTTATCTTTTGGGAGAACCAGAGAAAAGGGGTGAAAATGGAGAAATTGTATCCCAAAATAGTGTCTCATAATTCCCTGACAACTCCCCTTGCATTCCTCCAGAGTCAGAAAAACTCGAAGTTATCTTTTGGGAGAACCAGAGAAAAGGGGTGAAAATGGAGAAATTGTATCCCAAAATAGTGTCTCATAATTCCCTGACAACTCCCCTTGCATTCCTCCAGAGACCAGTTCAAAAACTTCAAGTTTGGTAAGAAACATACTGGGGGGTCTCCATGCAACAATTGTATCCAAGCCAAAGCACTCATGTAGCGGAAACATTCCTCCATGATGTGAAACAGCAGTTCTTTTTCTGAGTCCTTTCAAAAACCGGGTTTCCGATTTCGTGCGGAAGGTAGCTTGGAAAACATGAATGCATTTTTTTAACGGAGGAGGGGAGGTCTCGATTCCCCTCTCCGTTGTAAAATGCAACAGGGGAGTGGAAAAGTGTCCGGGGCATCCGCCCGAAGCGCCGAAGACTTGAGCTTTTTGGAGCCCCTCCTCTGTGGGCACTCAGTCGTTTTTTCGAGAATTTTTTAAAACTTCATATTTGATTATTTTAAGATATAATTGACCGTTTTCTTTACTTTTCTCTTCTTTCCACGGGTGGGGGCGCATGGCAGGCCACCTATGAGCTCCCAAATTTGGCCTGGAACCTCCGGGAATTGTGGGCTAAGCTCCATAAACTGAAAAAGTCACCCAGAAATGTCACTTTAATAGCCCAAAAATATATAATACAAATACATTTAAATAGTAAAAGGTACAATTGTGCTCCTAATTACCCGGAATTTGATTTATATAGCCCCATGATAGGGAATAAAAATAATTTTCATGGAAAAAAGTGTTAAAACACCTGATTAATATGTTTGTAATGCTGGCAGCAGGTTCACTGCTGTAAGCAGGGTCTCACACTCAAAGGCACCTAGGCAGAGATCCAGGGTGATGCACATGGCTTTCCTACCCAGGAATAAGTGTGTGAAAGGTGGGGAGAAGTGCTGTGAATACAGGGAGAGAGCAGCCAGAGAGAAGAGGGCTGTGAGAGCCACAGAGCGCACCCAGAGGACAGGCTGCTTCACAACACTCTGTAACCCATTAAAGCAGCTTCAATCGTGGGTGAACAATGTTTAAATAGTGTGACACTCCCAGGGCACTTGACAGCTCTTTGTAACCCAGGAGAGCAGCTTGAATCGTGGTCACATGAGTGTTAAAAGTGCATTAAACTGTTTATTACACTTGTGTCCAAATGAATACTTTTCTTGTCAATGCTGGTACACTAAACTGAACGGCAATTGGGGTATCATTTCCATTGAGACGCATTAAGCCATTTCGTCATCAGTTTCAATGTTAATTTTGTCCATTTGACGCCATTTGCCCTTACATTCCTCCAGACTCAGAAAAAGTCTAAGTTCATTTTTAGGAGAACCATAAAAAAGGGCTAAAAGCGATGAAATGTATCTGAAAATAGTGTCTCATAAGGCGTATAGAGTCCCCTGACAACTCCCCTTGCATTGACCCAGAGACCAGTTCAAAAACTTAAAGTTTGGTAGGAACCATGCTGGGGGGTCTCCCTGCAACAATTGTATCCGAGCCAGAGCACACATGGAGCGGATGCATTCCTCCATGAAGTGAGACAGCCGTTTTTTTCTAAGTGCTCTCAAAAACCGGGTTTCCGATATCGTGCAGATGGTAGCTTGAAAATGATGAATGCATTTTTTTGACGGAGGAGGGGAGGCCTCGATTCCCCTCTCCGTTGTAAAATGCAACGGGGGAGTGGAAAAGTGTCCGGGGCTTCCGCCCGAAGCGCCGAAGACTTGAGCTTTTTTGAGCCCCTCCTCTGTTGGCACTCAGTCGTTTTTTCGAGAATTTTTTTTAACTTCATCTTTGATTATTTTAAGATATAATTGACCGTTTTCTTTACTTTTTTCTTCTTTCTATGGGTGGGGGCACATGGCAAGCCACCTATGAGCTCCCAAATTTGGCCTGGAACCACCGGGAATTGTGGGCTAAGCTCCAAAAACTGACAAAGTCACCCAGAAATGTCACTTTAATAGCCCAAAAATATATAATACAAATACATTTAAATCGTAAAAGGTACAATTGTGCTCCTAATTACCCGGAATTTGATTTATATAGCCCCATGATAGTGAATAAAAATCATTTTCATGGAAAAAAGTGTTAAAACACCTGATTAATATGTTTGTAATGCTGGCAGCAGGTTCACTGCTGTAAGCAGGGTCTCACACTCAAAGGCACCTAGGCAGAGATCCAGGGTGATGCACATGGCTTTCCTACCCAGGAATAAGTGTGTGAAAGGTGGGGAGAAGTGCTGTGAATACAGGGAGAGAGCAGCCAGAGAGAAGAGGGATGTGAGAGCCACAGAGCGCACCCAGAGGACAGGCTGCTTCACAGCACTCTGTAACCCATTAAAGCAGCTTCAATCGTGGGTGAACAATGTTTAAATAGTGTGACACTTCCAGGGCACTTGACAGCTCTTTGTAACCCAGGAGAGCAGCTTGAATCGTGGTCACATGAGTGTTAAAAGTGCATTAACCTCTTAAACCCGGCCCCCCCGATACCGGGCGGAAAAACACGTCACTGCAGGAGACAGCGTCTGGGGGCTTCTTAATATTTAAAAACCTATGAATGTCTTATACTCAAATAACGGGAAAAAACTCAGCAACCTAATGATATGAGCCATTTTTACCGAAACAAAACACAAGTCTCACAAGAAGCGTTAGCATTAGTCCTTAGTGAAAACAGGCTGATGCTACTTCCGGTGCTAACTAGCAAAAACGATCTTTAAAACTTAATATTTTCTTCACAAACTACATATCAGCTGAAAGCTGATACTCCACAGATTATTTTTATATAAGTATCATCACTGTAGGACACAAACTCACTGAGCGAGCAGCCAGAACAGAGCAAGAAAACAACAACAGTGTTCTAAAGCATAACAATAATTATGTCTTACCGTTGCTGTTTTGTGATCAAAAGTCGTGTTCAAGGGAATAAAAACGCTGCTCAAGGTTAATCCAATGTCTTTTAGTCACTTTAGAATTGTTCCTGATAATCCATCATTACATTCATGGCCGCATCGTAGGTATAAAGTTTTGCAGTCCGGGGTTTAGGCGTTCTAACGTGCTGTTTACGCAAGCCTCTCTCTCCTTGACGTAAGTGTAAAGCGGGATTTACTAACCCCCCCTCGATTCTATTGGCTCCAAAGTTTCAAAAAAGGTGTCAATCACCCAAATCGACCAATGGGCTCCAGAGATAGGATCCTGCGTAGTATGAATAATGTCAGCAGCGGCTGCTTTACGCACAGACGTAGCAGAAGCAGCCGCACAACCGCTCCAGCACAGCAGCAACGAACACAGCGAACAGAGAACACAGCGAACAGAGACAACAGCAGGAAACCCTGATTAGGAACTTCAGGAAAGGTATGTACTCTCTCTGTTTGTATCTATTAGTTGTGTATTTGGTGTAATCTATAGTAATTCCACACTCGCAAAATACAAAATGGACGCCGCTTTGTTGTTGTAGCGTTATCGTTCCGTGAGAAACTAAAACAATGGCAACATCATGTTGGTGAACGTATAAATAGATTAATTGTATTTTGTGACTATAACACGGCAGTATATAAATAAAGCTGTATTATATATCAACCCAGTATATATATATATATACATATATATATATATATACACATATATACATATATATATATATATACACTGTTATTCCACACACGCCAAATGGATGCTGTTTTGTAGTTCTACAGACATTGACTAATAGCAGTTTATAAATAAAGCTGTATTGTATATCAGTCTATATATATAGATATATCTATATATATATACTATAGCGTGTGTGAAATAACAGTATACATATATATATATATATATATATATACTATAGCGTGTGTGAAATAACAGTATACACACATATATATATATATATGTGTATACTGTTATTTCACACACGCTAAATGGAGGAATTATTTCTGATTTGAGTTACATTTTTGAAAGAATAAGCCAGTGAAGTAATCAAAGTAATTGTTTTTTCCACATTTGTTTTCACAGTGATGAAGACAAGTATTAAATGGCTTCTGGATCACAGCCATCAACATCTGCCTCATCCGAGCTACGACGTGCATCAGATCAGCATACAGTTGCCCCAGAGCCATCAACATCCAAGCTACGCCGCTGGACGTCTGCACCAGTACTAACTCAGCCTCCCTCTGCATCTTCTGATTCAGTGGACAGACTGTCAGGAGGAAAGTGAAACGGGCTGGTGTGTGGAAGACTAAGGTTGTTACCGTTCCTGACACTGTGATGGACTACAACAGAAGCATGGGCTGCGTGGATGTGTCCGATGCTTTGATTGGGTACTACAGTGTTCACCACAAAACCATGAAATGGTACAAGACCTTTTTTTTTTACCATTTTCTGGACATTGCAGTGGGGAACAGCTTCCTTCTCCACAAGGAGCTGCACAAGATGAGGCGTGACCCCGGGTGGTGCTCTGATGCTGGCAACACAACGGTGAAGACCCATCTACTGCACTAAGTGCCTGGTGCCTCAATTCAAAAACACTAAACACATTCAGGTTGTGTACATTTTTTCTTTTTTGCCAGTATTTACAAAAAAAATGCTTGTGGTGTTATTTCGGTTTTAGTGTCGTTTTTTTAGTGTTATTTTTTAAATAAATCTGCTCAAGACAAGAGACAAGTGTATCCTATGTTTCCTAATTGTTATTGTGTAAGTAAACCTCCCTAGAAGTGTTAGTCGGGTGATAAACATGTAAGGGCTGTGGCAAAGTACACACACACACACACACACCATTTACATACAAAAAAAATGTAATTTAAAAATAATTTTTTTTTTTTTTTAAAAACACTTGTATTTGGATGGAATGATTACCTGTAGTGATGATACAATTATTTTTACAGTATGGTAGCTGAAAAATGTCAAATGGCACTGATGGTATCCAAATGTGCCAAAATGTGCCCAAAGGTCAGTACGCCTGGACTACTTTTAGCTAAACCTCTCTAAAAAGGTCAAATTTAACTTGTTTTGCCTCAATCTTGATACAGGGTACTTATTATATGTTATACTTTGGATTCCTAAAGCTTTTAGTCTACTATCCCATCATTCAAGGGTAGTTTTCACTATAAGTAATGTTTTTTTTTTAGGCGGGGGTAAGAATTTACCTTTTTTTACTATGTTCCATCTGAATTTACTCTGACTGAGAAATATCTATATTGATTCTGACACTTCTACATCCAACTCACAGATGTAGCCTTGCTTTGAAAAAAGCAATTATTCATATAACCCTTTTAGAAGTTAAGTTATAGTCATTTGTTTTGGGCATAGCATTTTCGAGACTGAAACCTTAAAAACAGGCTCAGGGCTTAAGAGGTTAAACTGTTTATTACACTTGTGTCCAAATGAATACTTTTCTTGTCAATGCTGGTACACTAAACTGAACGGCAATTGGAGTATCATTTCCATTGAGACGCATTAAGCCATTTCGTCATCAGTTTCAATGTTAATTTTGTCCATTTGACGCCATTTGCCCTTACATTCCTCCAGACTCAGAAAAAGTCTAAGTTCATTTTTAGGAGAACCATAAAAAAGGGCTAAAAGCGATGAAATGTATCTGAAAATAGTGTCTCATAAGGCGTATAGAGTCCCCTGACAACTCCCCTTGCATTGACCCAGAGACCAGTTCAAAAACTTAAAGTTTGGTAAGAACCATGCTGGGGGGTCTCCCTGCAACAATTGTATCCGAGCCAGAGCACACATGGAGCGGATGCATTCCTCCATGAAGTGAGACAGCCGTTTTTTTCTAAGTGCTCTCAAAAACCGGGTTTCCGATATCGTGCAGATGGTAGCTTGAAAATGATGAATGCATTTTTTTGACGATTGCCCTCTCCGTTGTAAATTGCAACAGGGGAGTGGAAAAGTGTCCGGGGCCTCGGCCCGAAGTGCCGAAGGGTTGAGCTTTTTTGAGCCCCTCCTCCGTTGGCACTTAGTCGTTTTTTCGAGAATTTTTTTTAACTTCATCTTTGATTACTTTAAGATATAATTGACCGTTTTCTTTACTTTTTTCTTCTTTCCACGGGTGGGGGCGCATGGCAGGCCGCCTATGAGCTCCCAAATTTGGCCTGGAACCACCGGGAATTGTGGGCTAAGCTCCAAAAACTGACAAAGTCACCCAGAAATGTCACTTTAATAGCCCAAAAATATATAATACAAATACATTTAAATAGTAAAAGGTACAATTGTGCTCCTAATTACCCGGAATTTGATTTATATAGCCCCATGATAGTGAATAAAAATCATTTTCATGGAAAAAAGTGTTAAAACGCCTGATTAATATGTTTGTAATGCTGGCAGCAGGTTCACTACTGTAAGCAGGGTCTCACACTCAAAGGCACCTAGGCAGAGATCCAGGGTGATGCACATGGCTTTCCTACCCAGGAATAAGTATGTGAAAGGTGGGGAGAAGTGCTGTGAATACAGGGAGAGAGCAGCCAGAGAGAAGAGGGCTGTGAGAGCCACAGAGCGCACCCAGAGGACAGGCTGCTTCACAGCACTCTGTAACCCATTAAAGCAGCTTCAATCGTGGGTGAACAATGTTTAAATAGTGTGACACTTCCAGGGCACTTGACAGCTCTTTGTAACCCAGGAGAGCAGCTTGAATCGTGGTCACATGAGTGTTAAAAGTGCATTAAACTGTTTATTACACTTGTGTCCAAATGAATACTTTTCTTGTCAATGCTGGTACACTAAACTGAACGGCAATTGGAGTATCATTTCCATTGAGACGCATTAAGCCATTTCGTCATCAGTTTCAATGTTAATTTTGTCCATTTGACGCCATTTGCCCTTACATACCTTAGGGATATACGCGTCCCCCGTAGCGACATTAACTACCAGTCGCGGTAAGCCAAATGTACAGAATGGATAAAATGGATAAAATGTACCCGGGAATAGTGCCTCATAATGCAGGTAGACTCCCCTGATAACTACCCTTGCATTCATCCACAGGCTAAATAAGTATAAGTGAACTTTTGGAAGAACCAGAGAAAGGGGTTAAAATGGATAAAATGTATCCCAAAATAGTGCCTCATAATGCAGGTAGAGTCCCCTGGCAACTCCCCTTGCATTCCTCCAGAGGCTAAATAAGTATAAGTGAACTTTTGGAAGAACCAGAGAAAGGGGTTAAAATGGATCAAATGTATCCCAAAATAGTGCCTCATAATGCAGGTAGAGTCCCCTGGCAACTCCCCTTGCATTCCTCCAGAGGCTAAATAAGTTAAAGTTAACTTTTGGAAGAACCAGAGAAAGGGGTTAAAATGGATAAAATGTATCCCAAAATAGTGCATCATAATGCAGGTAGACTCCCCTGATAACTACCCTTGCATTCCTCCACAGGCTAAATAAGTATAAGTGAACTTTTGGAAGAACCAA